>NW_008688837.1:0-7652 GCF_000695815.1 Acanthisitta chloris | reverse complement strand
AAAGAGACCTTTTTTTTCTTGACTGTTTATTTGTCAAAGCAACTACATTTAGTGCATGTAACAGTGAAGCTGTTCATTCTTAGCTAGATTACAAATGAAAGGCAATTAATTATGCCACAAAAATGACTACATCATAATTACTTTACTGAAGATGTGAAACGCAATGATATAGAAACTCAACACAGTGACACCAAATAGGGAAGGGATTTTATATAAATGAGGAAGCAGGAAATAAGATAAAAAGGAAGGAAATTCTTAAATTTTGCATGAAAGCAATTTGCATTCAGCTAAAGAATCACAAGAGAAAAGCACACTCTATGAATTTTCTTTAACTATTTTCCACTGCTTCTTGTGCACTTTTATAATTTGACTGAAATTGCACTGAAAACTAGAACCACTTAAATTCTAGAAGATTATTATTTTCTCATAACTTCAAATATTCATAAGGAGGTTTTTCTTTAATTATTCATATGGTGGTTGGTAGTTCAGACAATTAAAATGTCATTCAGAGTGAATTTTGTAAACAGTTTCTGCCCTTTTTCACATTTAGTGTGTCAACATAGATACATTTTTTTTCTATGGAAATGTCATCCTTGGTTGTGGAAATAGTCAAACCTTATCTGGAAAAGGTCCTGAGCAACCTTTGGAATATTATATACCTCTGAGTCCCTGCATTGAGCAAGGTGTTCAGCCAACTGACCTCCAGAAGTCTCTTCCAGTGTGAAGTGTTCTATAATTCTGTGATCAGTAGTGGTATACAGGATTAGGCACTTTTGATGAGCTAAAGAAGAAAATGTGGCAGAAGGAGGGAACAGACATGGCCACCAATTTAGGAAGCAGAGCCATTCTCCTGACTGCATGACTGGTGGCCATATGGTGACCCATGTCAGGCTTAAGCTTTCCACTAATATGAGATCAAAGCACAGATATCACAAGCACCTACCATCAATGTCGTTTTTGTGGTGATTAATCAGGTGCTACAGCTCAAGAACTGTGGTTTATCCTTTCTGCTGTCCTCATCCCTGTCCAAAATTGGACTGACATCACTATCCCTACCAGCCCTGCATACAGCAGTGGCAGAGACTTCAACAAAAGCATGCTCGAGATCTACTCAGTCATGGGCATCATGTCCCTGTAGCAGCACCCCATGCCATAACAAATTATAAAATACAAAGGGATAGACTCAACCTTCAGTAATAATAACAACACAACATAGTTATTACAAAAGACCGACATAAAACATTGTATTTATAGTCCTTAACACTTGTTTCAGTGTTAAAGAAAAAATATGAATATATTTAGTCTCTTTTTTCTCCCCTATTGCTTCATAACCTCAGATTTTCCTGTATTCTGTGATGAATATTCAGTTAATAACTAAAGATTATTAATATTTTCTGAAAAAAATTAAACTTTATTTTTTTATCTCCCTCCAACATAAACACATATTTTCCTGCTAACATTCCTGTTCAGTTTCTACGGATTGCATCAATAATTTGCTTTTCTTCCTCCTGCTGTACTATGGTACATGCTGTTCCAGCAAGAGGTGGATGAAGCAATTCTATTTAAATAATAACAGAACGGAAGTGTCATCTAGAGAGCATATAGTGATAACTGGAAAGAGAAGTGTTTTGGTTAGCTTTTTTTTTTTCTTAGTATTGTGTTTCTGTGTCATTGAGCACCATCTGCTTTGGTCAGGAAGTAGAAATATCAGAATACTGTAAGCCAAGCAGCCATGTGGTATTTTGTAGTTCCACTGTTCTTTCTGAAAAAAATTATGATTTTCTGCCCTGTTTCACAACCCTGAGGTTCAAGATGTTCCTGAGGTTCTGTCCTTTCCCCTCCAGAGCAAAGCTGCAGTTGGTGGGGGAAGCAGCCACACACAGTCACAGTGGTGGTTCAGGACACGTTCTGAAAAGGAAAATTCTGCTTTGAGAACAGCTTCAGCTTTCTTCAGGTAGTCAGGCAATGGACACTACTGGACAATAATTCTTTGTTACCAGATGTGCTGGAAAGCCGAGACTCATTATCAGCACACACTTTATTTGATGAGTTTGACTGGGAAATGTCCCGATGTGTAATGCCAAAGTAAAGAGGATATTCCCTGACATTGGCTTCTCCTGCAGAATGGAGTTTCAGCACAAGCTAATATTTATTCCATTGCAGTGAGCTCTGCATCCTTTCATGGGATAATTTAACATCTGCTTTCCCTTTCTGCTCACAAATACACGGAGCCCAATGCATTGCTGTGTTTCTGCTGCAGCAGACCAGCCCCTGGTGCATGCCACTCTACCTGGGGGTAGAGTAGGAGTGGCTGTTTCCCAGGTTCCCATCCAGCTCCCACCCAGCACACCAGGAAAAGCTGTGCAGGTAGCGCCCTCTGTGCACAGCCGGGAAAAGCTGCACAAGAAAGCTTGAGTTTATACCAGTAATTATCGACACAAATGAATTATGATAAATTAAGCCCTGCTGGGTCTCAAAGGAATTGTGTGCAGTACAGGAAAACTCAAATATCTTCAGCAGTTGATCATGTTGTTCACAATCTCTACCAACTCCTTGCGATAAAGAAACATTTACTGCCATTTTCAGGAGGAAATAGGAAATAGCTGCGAGAACTTCGCACAAAACTGTGCAAATCAGAAAAACAGCACCTGCTTCCCATGAAGATGACAAGAGATAAAGTTGTTTCCTGGTATGTGCTAGAGATATCTGGTAATACACAGTTATGTTTGCCCTTTGGATGAGTGAATAGTGAAAGTGCTCTTCCTGCTCTATAGTTACAAACAGTACATCCTAGTGGATCCTGCCATATATATGCCCAGCTTAGTGAATCTGATAAATTAACATTACATTTCCCAAAAAGAAAAAAAGGCAGCATATAATAGAAGAGAATACATTTGTTTGTTATTTGTAAGTTAACTATAAAAACTGGAAACTCATAACAGTATTCCAGTGACCAAATTCAGCACAGTCTGGGACTTCCAGAGGAGGAGCCTGGCTGGTATCACCACCATGTAGGAAGCATGGAGAGTTCAACAGTCAGGCTGCTCTGCATGCCAGCTCTCTGTGTTATCATATGAAAATATTTTGATATGCATACATTTTTATGTACAGTTTTGTAAACAGACTGAACATCATGACCAAACAAGAAATGAACAGGATCACAGTCTAGACATAAGATATGCTGCTGATCCCCCTGTAAGATACTGAGGCACCACAAAGGCTGATCCAAAGTGTCTCTTACAGAAAGATGGAGAGCACTATGGTGAGAACAGCAGTGAAAATAGGTGAGCACAATGAGCCACTGCAGCAGTGCTCACACCTAGGGGAAGGGCTGAGAGCCATAGCCCTGACCAGACCTGCTCACATCAGGCAGGCACTGTCATTGTTAACTGCTACTTGCAGCGTGAGACAGCATTGACAGATCAAGGACACATCATTCAATTTACAATGTCTCAAACAACTGAACAGACACTTGGGGAAGAGACCAACACATCTGAGCTCTCTGACTTCCTTGTATTTGTCATTTGGATGTGAAATTGGCTGTGAGTAAGACATTGTCTGTACATGTCACACACTGCTCAGAGCGCTGGGTTGCACTTGGTTAAACTGCGTAGAACAAAGGAGGCTCTTCCCCCTTTCAATGCTTGATCCCAAATCTCTGTGCTTCTGCACAAGTCAGTTGTTTGCATGTTTCTGTATTCTCTTTTAAAAGTCCTGTATACTTAAACCCATTGTCAGTTCAGTGCTCAGGGTAAGGAAAACACTATTTATTATGAATGCCTCAGGTTAAATTTGCTCAGACTGGAAACGAGAAGACACTTCAGCAGTGCTGTCTAATGTAAGTGTTTATACTGATGTGTTTGCGTGTGAGATTTTACCTCTCATTTTCATAAATAAATGGCACCTGATTTTCTTCATTTTTCACCATTACCATTTGCAATGACAACGTAATTTCTTTCATACACAGACTCAGCTATCTAAGGCACCTCAAGGGGATGGAATTCATCTCACATGTCGTAGGTATATTAAATATAGCCCATATCTAGATAAACTAGACCCGAGGTCATCACTGTGGTCAGCACAGAGTGATGAATATATTATGGTGCTATTACTTGATCTCATCCATAGACTGAGAACCTCTAAACTCTCACTGGCACAAAGAAAGCCTAAAGCAATTTTCTCACAGTAAATGAGTTCTGCAGAATCCAATTCTTAATTGATATCTAATGCAATTTGGCACAACACGCACTAGTAGTTCTTTTGGGGATTACATTTATCACCAATAGCTCCAGGCCACTTCAGAAAACAGCTATCAAAACTAGGCCCCATAGGGGTTTTTTCCCCCTGCTTGAAAACCATTACTTTTGGAAACAAAACATCTGTCAAATTCAAAAATTTCTGTTTATTTTATTTTTATACTAATTCAGAATGGAAACTGAGCAGGTAGTGTTTCTTAAGCAAATGTTAAGAACTTTGACAGAAGCAACTATAAATGTACAAATCATTGACCCCAACTACAAAGGAACTACATCTAAAATAAACTTCCAAGGCAACTTTGTACTCTCATGAACACTTCACAACCTAGTGCCAGGACAGGTGAGAAATCAATGACTTGTGTCTGTTCATAGTTCTGGTACAATCTCTGTATTTAAAGCATGCCAAATTCTGTTTCCCTGAGCAGACACTGATGTGTACAGTACACCAGCAAACCCTTGAGAAGGTTAAGTTGTGCTGAGCATCAGAAATCAGGACTCTGCGTCTTCTGTCTCCATCATACAGTTGAGGAAGAAAAACTGAGCACAAAAGTCCCGTTCAGTCTCATATCAATTACTGCTGCTAAAAGTTCCCTCTCCTGCCATAAAACAACTGCACCTACTTTGGCTACAATCTGTAAATATTTCTCCCATCTATTTCTTACTACTTCCCACTATCTTCATGACCTTAATGCTAAACTAGAATAAAAAACTGGTATTTTTTGTCATTGGGATGATAGTCTCTGTTTGCCAAGGATATTTCCATTTTTAGTTCAGTTAAATCTGGACAGAATTTATTTTTAATTTCTGTAAGCTCCATTTCTGTTCATAGTATCACAGCTTTAGTCATAGATAAATCTTAATTATCACTTAATCATCATTACTTATTAAGATCTTGTATATCTCTGTCACTCAATCCAATGCTGTCCTCATACAATATATGAAACATTCTGAATTATGTGGTATCATTTTCCTAATTGTTCCAAATCATGCCATGTTTCACTGGTAAAAAAGTGATCAGAAATGGCTCATTTACTTGAACTGTATTAACAAATAATTTTCAAATTATTTGCAAAAATACACAGATACAGGTGGGTGGAGAATGGATTGAGGCATCCCTGAGGGGAAGAACTTGGGGGTGCTGGTGGATAGGAAACTGGACACAACCTGGCAATGTGTGCTTACAGCCCAGAGCCAACCATACCCTGGGTTGTATCAAAAGCAGTGTGGCCAGCAGGTTGAGGGAGGTGATTCTGCCCTTCTTACTCTGCTCTCATGAGACACACATGCAGGACTGCATCCAGCTCTGGGGTCCTTAGCACAAGAAAGGCATGGACCTGCTGAAGCAAGTTCAGAGGAGAGCCAGTGAGATGATTAGAGGGATGGAGCACCAAATCTGTGAAGACAGACTCAGAGAGTTGGGGTTGTTTAGCCTGGAGAATGCTCCAGGGAGACTTCGAGCAGCCTTCTAGTACCTAAAGGGAGCCTAAAGAAAGATGGAGAGGGACTTTTTACAAGAATATGTAGTGACAGGGAAAGGAGAAATAGCTCTAAACTGAGAGAGGGCAGGCTTAGATTAGATATGGGGAAGACATTCTTCACTGTGAGGGTGATGAGACACTGAAATAGATTGCACAGAGAAGTTGTGGATGCCCCATCCCTGAAAAGGTTCAAGACCTGGACTGGCTGGAGCTTTGATCAACCTGGTCTCTGGAAGGTCAGAGAGCTTGAATGTAGATGACCTTTATGGTTCCTTCCAATACAAACCATTCTATGATTCTATGAAACAAACTTCTTTTGCATCTTGTTATGTTCTCTTCCTTTTCCACCTGCTTTATTCTCTTTATTCTTTATTCTCTCTATTCTTTGCTCTCTCTCTTTATTCTCTTTATCCTTTATCTTATACTCCAAAATATCACCATTTTTATAAACTAGGTCTCAAAAATTATTTTTTGTCAAATATTTTCAAAGGAACACTGCTCAGTCACTGCTAAGCCTACAAAATATGTCCAAACTAACATGTAGCAGCTATCTGCTTCCAGTTCCCGGCAGTGGCAAGAATCACCACTATGTAGGTTATTTCATTTCTCCTTAAGAATAGACTAGACCAGATTATTCCAGTTGGAATGTACCTACAATGACCATCTAAACCAACCACCTGATCAGTTCAGGGCTGACTAGATGTTAAAGTTTGTTGTTAAGAGCATTGTCCAAATGCCTCTTAAGCACTCACAGGCTGGGAGCATCAAACAACTCCCTATGAAACCTGTTATGGTGTTTGACCATCCTCTCAGTAAAGAAATGCTTCCTAATGTCCAGTCTGAACCTTTCCTGGTGCAGCTTTGAACCAGCTTTGAACTTCTCTTGAGTAGCACCTCTCTTCTCCCCCTCATTTTCTTTCCCTGTTCTGATTTTAATATTAAGTTCCAAATTTAAGTGGTAGAAGGAGACTGAAGTATTATATCACATTTTTTTAGTGAATGCTATATCAAGAGTTTATGTCAATGAGAGTGGACTGGTTGCTGCAGTTACCCGAGTGATCACGTATTTGTAGGATTTTCTAGAGAAAACTCACTCTATTTCCCAAAACTACCTGTCTACAACACATGAGTTTGGAAGAGACATGTAGAAAGATATTTAAATCTAAGTTCTTGATGCAATAATCTCAGCACTATTGTAAAATACTTAAGAATACTTTGCAAAAGTTCATAGCTGAGAAAGATTATTTGAACTTAAATAGATGATACAGGTTTATGTTCATTAGTGGCAAAAAACAACAAGATTTTTTTTTCTAACTGAACATTAGTTCTGTCTAGTGGGTTTCAGCAATTCTCCACTGTTCCTAACTTCATAATTCCTTGTTCATAAGTTTGCTATATATCCAGAGAATATTGTTCAACTTCCTGACTTGATTCTTTATTTAACAGAAAGAGAACTTGAATGGTTTACATTATTCTGAACTTTGTCTGAGTCAAGTTCTGTGTATTTCTGCAGAAGCTGTGAAATGGAGAAATACTTTTTCTGCAAGATCACAGAGACATTGAGGTGACAAGTCTGCAGTGGGTCCCAGTACTCCATGAGCCAGGCACTGAGGGCAGGGCTTCATCAAAGACCAGCCATGGCTGGCAGGTAAGCTTTTATTTCTACCTTCTGGAACTGCAAAGCAGCTGAAGACTATGGACAAGGATCCGCCCCATCCTGGACCACTTTTAGATGTCTCCCATGACTCTGGCCAATGGGCTGAGGAATGACCATTGGAGAGTGTATCTTCTGCACAGTAAAAGAGTCCAGATGTGGAATGTGCCTCGAAGAATTGCACAGGCTGACCAGAGGGGTGTGGAGTCTTCAGGCTTGGAGATATTCACAGCCTCTCTGTGTCAGGGGCTGGAGTGGGTGAGG
>NW_008688836.1:23145-30916 GCF_000695815.1 Acanthisitta chloris | reverse complement strand
TGCAGCTAGGAGAGGTCACAGCAGCCAGTGGGGATGTAATTGTGTGAGGGTTTGGGGCTGTTGTTAGGAGGCAGTAAGAATTTTGGGGTGGGGGATTGGGCTGAGGGAGGGAAAGGAGTAAAGATGGGCCAAGGCAGGGGGATGGATAAGTGATGTGGAGGATAAGGCTGTGCAGCTAGGAGAGGTCACAGCAGCCAGTGGGGATGTAATTGTGTGAGGGTTTGGGGCTGTTGTTAGGAGGCAGTAAGAATTTTGGGGTGGGGGATTGGGCTGAGGGAGGGAAAGGAGTAAAGATGGGCCAAGGCAGGGGGATGGATAAGTGATGTGGAGGATAAGGCTGGGCTGGAATTGGGATAAGGGCTGAGGCTGGGGATGGCATGGCAGCTCAGGCTGGAATTGGGATAAGGGCTGAGGCTGGAATCGAGATAACAACAGCCAGCAGAGGCCACAGAGGTTTGCAGGGGAAGCAGCCTTAGCCCCACGTTGGGTGATCCAACATCCCCCTAGCACCGCCTGCGTGCAGAGCCTGCTCCCAACATCCCCCTCTCCCTTCCCTAGGATGGGAATCCATGGCCTGGCCAAGCTCATTGCCGACGTGGCTCCCGGAGCCATCCGGGAGAACGACATCAAGGCCTACTTTGGCCGGAAAGTGGCCATCGATGCCTCCATGAGCATCTACCAGTTCCTGATCGCGGTGCGGCAGGGAGCTGACGTGCTGCAGAACGAGGAGGGGGAGACCACCAGCCACCTCATGGGCATGTTCTACCGCACCATCCGCATGGTGGAGAACGGCATCAAGCCTGTGTACGTGTTCGACGGGAAGCCACCGCAGCTGAAGTCTGGGGAGCTGGCCAAGCGCACGGAGCGCCGCGCCGAGGCGGAGAAACACCTGCAGGAAGCGCAGGAGGCCGGAGAGGAGGAGAACATCGAGAAGTACAGCAAGAGGCTGGTCAAGGTGACGCAGCAGCACACCCAGGAGTGCAAGAAGCTGCTGACTCTGATGGGCATTCCCTACGTGGAGGCGCCCGGGGAGGCCGAGGCCAGCTGTGCCGCCCTGGTGAAGGCTGGGAAGGTGTATGCCGCTGCCACGGAGGACATGGATTGCCTCACCTTCGGCAGCCCCGTGCTGATGCGGCACCTCACCGCCAGCGAGACCAAGAAGCTGCCCATCCAGGAGTTCCACCTGAACCGCATCCTGCAGGACCTTCAGTTGACCTGGGAGCAGTTTGTGGATCTGTGTATCCTGCTGGGCTGTGACTACTGTGCCAGCATCCGTGGCATCGGGCCCAAGCGCGCCGTGGAGCTGATCCGGGAGCACAAGTCCATCGAGAACATCGTGCAGCAGATCGACACCAAGAAATACCCCCTGCCTGAGAACTGGCTGCACAGGGAGGCTCAGAGGCTCTTCCTGGAGCCTGATGTGGTCGATGCTGATGCCGTGGAGCTGAAGTGGAGTGAACCAGATGAGGAGCAGCTGGTGCAGTTCATGTGTGGGGAGAAGCAGTTCAATGAGGAGCGGATCCGGAACGGCGCCAAGAGGCTGAGCAAGAGCCGGCAGGGAAGCACTCAGGGACGGCTCGATGACTTCTTCAAGGTCACAGGATCCATCACCTCGGCCAAGCGCAAGGAGCCGGAGCCCAAGGGATCGGCCAAGAAAAAAGCCAAGACCAACTCCACCGCCAAGGCCAATGGCACAAAGGCTAAAACGGGGAAATAACCAGACTGGGTGACCCCAGACCTCTGAGAATGGATTCTTTGGGGCTCAGGGAGGAATTTTAGGCTAATAACTAACAGTTTCATGTCTGTGCTGTGCATTAGTGCTGGGAAGGGATAGATGAGGTCAGGAGTGAGGAGAGCTGAACCAGCTTCTGGGCACAAACACTCCCAGATTTAAGGATTCTAAAGTTGAACAGCTGCAGAGGAAACTAGGGACAAATTATAGAGATTTCAGCCTGATCCTGCCCATCCCAAAACAGGTAGATGCAGCAGAACTGGGAAGGTAGGAGTGGAAGGCAAGCTGGAATTGGGAAGGCTTCAAGTAATGAAGTAAATTTGCCCTTTCATAGGAATTTATTAAGGTTTTTCCTTAGTAAGGTTTTTTCCTTCCCTTTACTGCAGTCATTTAAAATCCTGTTATAATCCCAATTCCAGCAGTATCCTGGGCCACTCTTAGTGCATAATCCAAGGAAAGATGAGCCCAGACTGCAGCTCTCCCAGCCTTAATTTGGCTTCAAAATGCTTAAAGATGCAAATATCCATAAGGCTAGAACAACAGCCTCCTTACTTCTTGAATTCCAGAGGCATCTTTCTGTGTTGTACACACTGACAGGTGCCAGGCTGGGAATTACACATTAAACCTTTTTCATTTCTGATTTTATTCTGTGTTTTCCGTAGGTTTTTTGTTTGTCAGAACCATGTGCTGGGGTTTGCTTTCAGAATAAAGTTTAAACAGTGTTTCTTTCCCAGGAGAGGTGACTTAGACTTTGGTTTTAAACAAAAATTGCAGTTTTAGAGGGAAATCCATAACAGCCAACAGGCTTGAACATGGAAAATTCCAGTTTTAAGCTCTTTAGATGCTTTGTAGATATGGAAGATCCATGGGTTTGCTCTCTGCCGAGGTAGAAAATAAGCAGCTGGACTTGCTTGCAGGGAAATTAATATGTTTAATCCATGAATATTGCTAAAATAATCCTGATTCCTGATGATCCTCCATTTTCTTAAAGGACTGTGAAGGATAGCTGCTGCTCACCTTGTGGTCATAGAGGGTCAGACCTTTTATCTGCTCAAATTCCATGAACTATTTCCTTTCCAAATTCAGAAATATTCTTATGTTACTATGTTGCCAAGAGTACCCAAGGAATGGGACAGAAAGGATGAAATAGTTCCAAGGAAGTTTTCCCCTTCCCCATTGATTAATGAGATTAATAAAACCTTCCTGAGCAAGGCAAGGTTCATGAGCTCCATGGTTAGCTTGGGGGGGTCAGTACCCATTTCTAAACTTCTTCCAGTACAGGAATGTGGCCAGAGGAACATCCCAGTGGCCACTGGGAAAGGTTTTGTTGGTGTATTGAGGGGGAATGGCTCTCCAGAGTTTGGGTGAGGCTGTGTTTGTGTGTGATGTGGTGAAGGGAAGGAGAGAAGTTGTACTAGTGAACTGAAGAAGGAAAAGGGGTCCAGCTCTGTCCTCCCCTCCCAGGGACACACACACACAGGGACATGCTGTAATGGCACTTTATTGCTCCATGGTGGCTCCCTGTGCCCATCAGTAGGTGGTGAAGTTGGCCTGGATGTGCTCTCCAGCATGTGGCTTGTAGGTGCCAACCCCTGCAGCAGAGGGACAGGTGTGAGGCTGGGACATGGGGACCCCCAGGACAGCCCCCACCCACCTCAGGCCCCCAACCTTCATCCAGGGCATTCCCGGCGCTGAGGAACTGCCAGTATGTCCTGTCCTCTGTGCTGCCAGCCAGTCCATGGATAGAGACCACCATGGGGCCCCAGGATGTCTTCTCAGTCTCGAAGCTGCCAGAGAGGAGAGTGGGCTCAGGTCTGGGTGGGGGGTACCAAATCCCACCCCCAGCCCCTCTGGCTCTCACCTGAAGGTTTGGGGTTTCTCTGCTGCTGCCACCTCCAGCACCCGGAGCAGTATGGAGCCATCTGGGACTGTCACTGAGGTGGAGTGTTTGAAGTGTTTTCCCTGGAGCTTGTTGGTGATTGTGTACGTCACTGTGATGGGAGCTGGGGGGAAGTCTGGAGGGGGCAGAAGGGCAGGGTGGGCACCTGCAACACCCCACGGCACACCAGGCAGGAACATCATCCCCACTGGGTCTGGGGGGCTCCAGGTGGGATCAGCATACCTGTGTGAACCCCTGGTGTTTGGGCCAGGGTCACCTGTGGGCCTGGGGATGCACTGCAGTCCAGACCAGCTGCATCCAGGTAGGACCTGCCCACGAGGGCTGGCAGCACCTGGGCAATGGCCATGGGCTGCTGGTAATCATGTCTGGACACCACGGCGAAGGCCTGGGTACAATTCCACTCCCGTGGGGCGTAAAACTTCCTTGTGGCCTCCAGCGCCTGTGGAGGAGGTGGGAGGTGGCATGACAAATCTGGGAATGGGACCAAGTGGCTGTTAGGCCACACTGGCCTCCCCCATACCTGCAGGGCCAGCCCCATGCTGTAGATATTCCCAATCATGCCATTCTCTGCCTCCTGCTCATCCAGGAAGCTGTTGGTCACTGCCTCCAGTGCCATCTGGAGCAGATTCTGCTCGTCCTGGGCGTCCACATAGTCATAGGCACACGCCAAGGCCAGCACCGCCACGGCACGGGTGTCTGTGGGATCCTGGCATCAGTGCCAACCCCTGGGGTAGATCCCCAGGAGTGAGGATGTGGGAGCAGAGGGATCCCTTACCCACGAAGATGTGGCTCTCAGGTCTTAGCACCTGCTTGGCCAGGATCACTGAAGGGTTTTGGTAGTCAGATGCCTTGGCCAGGCACAAGGCCAGGATGTCCAGGCTGACGCTGAACAGGGTGGTTTTGGGGACACCCTGGTCCTCTGAAAAACAAGGAGTGGCAAGATGACAAGGTACAGGGAGGGTGACACCCCACTATGTCGCTCTGCTCCCAGCATACCCAGTTTAGCTATCTCCTCATCTGTTTTCTGCTGCAGGACACTGATCAGGTCGAGGGTCTGCCCCTGGGCCTGGACCTGCCTGGGGTCCTCACAGGAGGAGAGGAGAGCGAGGACATATAGAGCCACCTGTCCCGAGGTCATGTCTGTGGGGACAAGAGGACAGCCAGGGCATGTAATGGGCTTGGGATGTGGCACCCCAGTGCCCATCCAGGGCTCCTCAAGAGCCAGTGGACTCCCCCAGGACCAGGTGCCCTCCCCTCCCCTTACTTCCCTACCTTTCTGGGCTTTCCTCACTGCCTCCTCCTTGATCTCCTGGAGCAGCCACTTGTAGGTGAACCCTTCGGTGTTCCCCCCTGCCAGGTTCATGGCCAGCAGGATGCTGGGGTTCGGTGGCTCGCTGTAGTTGACAGATCCCTCCATGCGCTGAAGCAACTGGGTCACCTTGTCCTGCGAGGCCACTGGAAGGAGAGGAGTGGGCACTGTGCTGGCACTGGGGACAGGAGGTCACCACAGATCCCATGTTCCATCTATGCTCTCTCTCTCTCTGGGGTCTCCATGGGTGGCTGACACTCACCACAGCTCTCCGTGGCCGTGCAGCCCAGCAGGGCCAGCAGGACCCCCATGCCCAAAGCCACAGCAATCATCCTCTTCAAGCAAGCTGATCCACTCAGGGTGGCAGAATCCTGTGGGAATTGTTCTCTCTGGGCATCCTCTCTGCTTTTATCTGTTCCCAGTGTCCTTCTCCAGTTACCTGCCCTCCCACAGCCACCCCAGCACTGCCAATATCCACCAGCTTATCTGTGTGCCTAAGGGTGTCCAACAGGGCAGGAGCAACAGTGATTTTCCATTTGGAAAATCAACCGGTTCAATATCCATGAGGCTGTGCAGCTGGAATCCCCTCAGACATCTACTCAAGGTCCTGGAAGCCCAAGGAGGTCTGTGCTGGCTGGTTGCTGTCCACCTTTACGGGAAGGACTTGGACTTTCTATGAAACTCCAGCCCCTTTAATCTAAACTCAATTCTGGGAAAAATGGGGACACTGGGCACAA
Organism: Acanthisitta chloris; assembly: GCF_000695815.1. Lineage (NCBI taxonomy): Eukaryota > Metazoa > Chordata > Aves > Passeriformes > Acanthisittidae > Acanthisitta > Acanthisitta chloris. The sequence continues at coordinate 25,238 of NW_008688836.1, read as the reverse complement.
CTGGGAAGTGATTCAAGGACAATGTCACGGCTAGGCATGGGCGGTGTGCAACAAAGGAGGGAAATTCCTGTCTAACTGGTTCATTATCCCACTGCCATAGGTCACCTGGCTCACAGGCCATGGGAAGGCAGTGGATGTTTTTTTTGTGGATTTTAGTAGGAGTTTTAATCCTGTCCTTCTGGTTTTTGTGGATTTTAGTAGGAGTTTTAACCCTGTCCCTCACAGCATCCTTCTGGAGAAGGTGTCCAGCTGGGAGGTGAGCAGGCACAGGGTGTGCTGGCTGCTGTACTGGTTTTCACTGGTATAGGATCCATTTTCTTCCCTGTAACTGGCACAGTGCTGGGTTTGGATTCAGGGTGGGAGTGCTGTGAATCACAAACAGATGGTTTGGTTGTTGTTGAGCAGGGCTTGCTCTCTTCTAGAACTCTGCAATATTCCATGGACAATCCATGTCCCATGCTCTGCTAGCAAGGAGGTGACAAGGAGCCAGGAGGGAATGTGGTCCAGACTTGGTTTCTGTGTCCACTGGCCATCAGACCCACGAGCCTGGGATCATGGCCTAGACTTGGATCTGGGGTCCTCCAGCAGTCAGGGCCAAAACCCCAGGGTCTTTTCCATCTATGGTCATCTCCCAGGTCCTCTGGCCACTGGGTTCGTGGCCTGGAATCTGCTCCCGGTTCCATCAGGCACTGATGCCATGTCCTTGGGATCATTGTCCGGACTCAGGTCCCAGGTGCTTTGGCTGTTGGGGTCCTGTGTCTACTCTAGTAGGGTGTTAGACTAAGAAATCCTGGCCATGGATCTGTCACAGGGGCAGGGGGCTGGGGTCAGCACAGGTCATGGGGTCATGACCTGAGGTCATGAGAGGTCATGGGGGCTGGGGTCATCAGAGATCACAGGTCCAGGTCAGGGGTCATGACTGGGGTCAAAAGGTCGTGGGGCAGAGGGCAATATAACCCTATTTTCCAAAATGGCAAGCAGAAGCCCTGGGGAACTCCAGCCCAGGCAGTGCCACCTCTATGCCAGGCAAAGATTCTCCTGGAAATCATTTTCCTGGGGTAGGGAAGAGTCACTGTGCAACCCTCTGTGCTGCAAGTTGCAACTGTCTCCCCGTGTTAATCCTTTCTCCCACAGTGGGACAGACCTGAGTACCTGAGATTCCTCAGTGCACAGGTATGTTTCATTGTGGGGATTCTGCTGGAGGAAGTCTGACAGAAGGATTTGCTTCGCTGAACCATTTTGGATCTGTTAGTGGCCTGGCACAATGTTGTTGACAGCTCAAATCCATTTCCAGGGGCTGCAGGAGAGGAGAGAGGAATGCTGCACACACACAGCTCTCTCTAGTTCCTTCGCAGGGATCGTCTTTTCTTATATTTTTCAAGCCCTTTATTATTTCATTCATATTTACAAACCCATATCAGTATTTTCAAACCCTCTAGATGCACAGTCAGAATTTCTTATAGTCTAAAATGCTGTATATAATACAGTAGATTCTATTCTGAGCCTATTTACATCAGGTTCTATTTTGAAATCAATTTTTATATAAATTAATATTGTTTTCCACTGCATATAAAAATGAGAATCTTTACAGCTTTAAATATTTTAACACACATATTTTCAAATGGATTCTAATTCAGGCATTTTAGGGCTGTAACCTCCCATTTTTCAGGGGACCTTGCACGACCTCCCTCTCCTCCCACTCACCTGCTCCCCCACCACATCATCACTCTCCCAGTGACATTGGGGTGTCCCTAGTGACACTATCACCCCCCCAGACTCCCTCCCCTACAGCTTTAAATATTTTAACACACATATTTTCAAATGGATTCTAATTCAGGCATTTTAGGGCTGTAACCTCCCATTTTTCAGGGGACCTTGCACGACCTCCCTCTCCTCCCACTCACCTGCTCCCCCACCACATCATCACTCTCCCAGTGACATTGGGGTGTCCCTAGTGACACTATCACCCCCCCAGACTCCCTCCCCTCCCCTGTTTTTACTCACCCCCAGAGAAGACACAAAGTCCAAGTGCCCTGGCAGCAGCTTGTTGTTGTTTTCATAATTTACACATGGCATGGACATCCCCACCCAAA
>NW_008688836.1:19801-23088 GCF_000695815.1 Acanthisitta chloris | reverse complement strand
CTGCTGTCCTGCAGGCTAGTGGCTGCTCCATGGCACAGGGGGAGTGTCCCCAAGCATGGTTCCTCACCTCCTGCTCTGCTGTGTTCTCCCTCCACTCCTGTGCTCTAGCCAGTATCAAGTGATGTCTCATTCCTCCCCTACTCTCTTGGCCAATGGAGGTGATAGTCAAGCCCGAAAATTTAAAGAGTATACTGAAAAAAACAATCCCAGATTTCAGTCACTCACTTTCTACTACAAAGCTGTGCCTGTACTTACAAACATCGAGGAAAAACACTGCCACTAGAGAAGTCTTGGATTTTCCTTTTGCATTAATTGATCTGGCACAGCTTCCAAATGATGTCATTAAATTATCCATCTCCAAAGCACCTGGTTATCCTTTGACCAGGTTTTTTTTGCCTGTCACATAGTCAGGAGGGACCTCTGGCCAGCTACACTGCCCAGGAGAGATGCTGTGGGACCTGACAGGAAAAGCAGTGAGCTAAGAGATTCCCCATATGCCTTTACTTTTAGAGAAGGAAAAAAGTCCAAAACCCTAGTGCTGCTCCCAACGAGGCACAACAAATCAGGTAATGCTTTTGGCTGCCCTGGAGCCCACAGAGGAACACGTTGTCACCATCTCAACTGTTCCAGTTGAAAACCCAAAGAGCAGTGATGCCATCAGCTCCTGGAAGATGTGCTGTGCTGGGGCTTGGAAGGGAAGGGGATTGGGTGGGTTTTTTTTTGTCTGAGTGTGAAAAGCCTCTTTGCTCATGACTTCTACTGCTGAGTACATCTGATCTGAAGATCTGCTGTGCTGGAAAGTTTATAAAATGAAACTCCTTGGAGTGAGAAAGATTGAGTTCAGCTGGAAAGATATTTTTCCAAAAAAACAGCAAAGTCCACACTAGAGGTTAAGGAGAAGGGACAACACCAAAGCAATGACCCAGCAGGAACACGCTAGGACTTACTGGCACTAGTTACAAGGCTGCTAGAACTCCTCAGTAAAGCCTGGAACACCCTTGGAAGTGATGTCAATTTCTTCTGTTTTGTCCAAGTCTCTTCTCAGACTGCAATTGCTTTTAGCACCGATGCTGTAAAGTCCTATATCCAACTCTCCTTCTTGAGGGTCCAAAATCTACCACCTCTCACTGTGGTGGGGTTGTCCTCTTCTTTCAGCCAATGGGGGACCACAGATGGACAAGGAGGTGAGGATTCTACCTCTTGCTTTGCTCATGGCATTCTTCATGTCTGTGTTCCTTAGGCTGCAGACGAATGGGTTCAGCATGGGGACTGCGACAGAATACAGCATGGAGACCACCTTATCCCACTGCAAGGAGTGTCTGGAGACAGGACGCAGGTACATGAAGAGGGAGCTGCCATAGTACAGAGAGATGGAGACCAGGTGTGAGGCACAGGTGAAGAAGGCTTTGTGCCGACCATCCGTGGAGCGGATCCGCAGGACAGCAGAAAGGACCAACGAGTAGGATACCAGAATGAAGACTGTGGTGTTGAGCACGTTGAATCCCACCACAGCAGCAACCACCACCTCACTGAGGTGGGTGTTGGAGCAGGAGAGGGCGAGCAGAGGAGGTCCATCACAGAAGAAGTGGTTGATCACCTTGGAGCGGCAGAACGGGACATGGAATACGGAAACTGTGTGTATGGTGGAGCTGATCACAGCAGCCAAGTAGGCACTTGCCAACATGCCAAAGCAAAGCCTCTGGGACATGACCACGGGGTAGAGCAGGGGCTTGCAGATGGCTACGTAGCGATCGTAAGCCATGGCAGCCAGCACGTAGCACTCAGTGGTGGCCCAGGTGGCGAAGGAGAAGAGCTGGGTGACACATCTAGCGAAGGAAATCACCTTCTTCTCCACTAAAAAAAACCTGAGGCTTTGAGGGATGATGGTAGAGGAGTAGCAGATGTCCAACAGGGACAAGTGACTCAGGAAAAAGTACATGGGGGTGTGGAGGCACAGATCAATCCGGATTAATACGATTACTCCCAGATTCCCTACCAAAGTGACCACATAGATGGCAAGGAACAAGATAAAGCACATCACCTGCAGGTCTGCTCGGGCTGTGAAGCCCAGGAGAATAAATCCTGATGCAAATGTCTCATTGTCTCCATCCATGGCGAATATTTTGTGCATTCAGTTTGGCTTCTGTGTCTTCCAAACCAAAATGTTTTAATGGACCTCAATCTATCAGTAATGAATGTCAATTTTTGTCAGTCAGTAACAAAACTTTAAGTCAAAATAAGGTAAGTTCTCTTTTAAAGGGGAAAATCACAAATTCCTGACAGTATCCCTGTTCAGCCAACACATTTGGATGCAGGTGGATATTTAAGGCATAAAGGAGAGCAATACCACACCAAAACTAACCATAAATAAATTGCAAGGCTTCCTCCTATTTCCTTTCCAACCATTTACACATGGAAGTCCATGAAATTATTCCTCATCTTTTGACCATTACCAGTCCAATCTGAGCTCTTGAGGAATAACTATTTGTCCCCAGGTCCCAGGAAGAGCTTTTTTAGGTGAAAGCACTGGAAAAATGCAACTTTCCTTATTGTATTTTTTCTTGGTGTAGTAATAAGAGTCAGGATTTATCTCACCTCACTTTGCTTGAGATGTGAAGGGTCAGGATTTGTCTCACCTCACTTTGCTTGAGCTGTGATGCTTTAATTTGGAGATCAAACGTAAATTCAGGCTCCATCTCACTGCTCACCAGGGAGAGATCAGCATCTCCTGAAGTCCCACTCTAGGACAGGTAAAATAAACAAACATCGATTTTTTTCTCCTGGATAACATTAATCATGGCTTGACAGAGTTACACCAGAGAGTAAACCAAGAGTATGTGCTGCTGGTGCCTGACAAATCCACCCAAACCTCACAATCCTCATTACAGGACAAGTCTCTGCTGAAGAGATGAGGTTAACCTCAGAACCTGATGTCTCTATTTGGATATCCCGTGAGCGACGTGTCTGCTCTCCTGTGTTATTAACTAGGATTTAGAGCTGCTTTTCATCAGCCTCACTGAGCTGCCAGAGGCAAAGTGGCAGCCAGGACACCTGCAGGTGCCAGAGCTGTTACAAGTAATGAAAATCGAGCGGGTTCAGGGCTGAGTCCTCCCCCAGGGCAGTATCCACCTGCCTGGCTGCAGAATCGGCTGCTGGAGGAGAATTGACCTCGATTTCTTGATTCACTGAAGTTCACGCTCACTTTTTCTTACTCAACAAACCAACTTTGCTTTGTGTGACAGTTCCCAGATGTAGAATGGGGAAAAAAAGTCAACTCAAAGCAATAT
>NW_008688836.1:13275-19761 GCF_000695815.1 Acanthisitta chloris | reverse complement strand
AGGTGGTTGATCTGTGCTCTGTGGAATACTTAAAGGAATATTCAGCCTTGTCCTCCTGTAGTGAGGATCTCCATTGGGGCACCTGCTTTCCTTCTCAAATTCCGTAAGATATTTGGGCAAGGCAGCAGAAAACCTTTTAACAGTCTGTCCTAGGACTCTCCAAGATCACCCCATCCAACCTGCCCTGGAACACTTCCAGGGATGGAACAGCCACAGCTTCTCTGGGCAACTTGTGCCAGTGCCTCTGTGCCCCCACAGGGAAGAATTTCTCCCCAGTTTCCAATCTAACCCTGCCTGAAAGTAGGTTTTAGCTCCTCCAGCTCCAGTTAAAGCAGGTTTTATACTCCCAGCTGCTCCCAGCTCCAGCTGGAGAGGTGCAACAGAGCTTCCCCATGTAACACCCACCTGTGCTTCCAGAGCTTTGTCATTTAGAGTATTCACAGAGCAAGGCAGGGAATAACATCTCAACCTCAAAGGATATGTCACACCAAGCCAGGGACAGCCAAGTGCTGAGGGATGCCAAAATCCTCCACTGCCTGGTCAAGATATAAGGATTTAAAAATGAAAGACAGCAGAAGGTGTTACTGAACAATAACAGCACAAAAATGTTGCTTTTTATAGTTTCATACATCCTAAAAACATTCCTAAAGGAAGTTTATGGTGATATCTGTATTACAGAACAGTTTGGGTTGCAAGGAAACTTATGGATCCCCCAGTTCCACCTTCTGCCATAGGCAGGAACACCTTCCACCAGCCCAGGTTGCTCCAAGCCCCATCCAACCTTGTCTGGAACACTTCCAGGGATGGAGCAGCCACAGCTTCTCTGGGCAACCTGTGCCAGTGCCTCACCTCCCTCACAGGGAAGAATTCCTTCTCAATATCCCACCTAACCTCACCTGCAGTTTTCAGAAAACCTGAAGCTTCAGCCAAGATCTCACTGAAACATCAGAGGAGGAAATGGAGTTTTTATCCAAAATCGAAAGGAGCCAAAATGAAAAGGAGCAAATATTCCCAACACTGACCAATAGATGGTGGCGATGCACAAGAAATCCTGATCGATATTCCTAGCCTTTACCCCCTCCAGCACTCCCTTTTGGCTTCTGCAAACGACTTTTATGGCTCTTCCCATCCCTTGGGACTGACAGCAGAGCCCAGTGGAGACAGAACGGGCAATGCTAAGTCATTCCTGTAAAAACAGCAATGAATTGTATTCAGAACAGATGAAATGCAACTTTGGAGAGGGAAAAGAGCATCAAAAGAGCAGGTTGATTTGTCAGCTTTGCCAGCACCAAGTTTCTCTCCAGATTCTGGATAAATGAGGGAGATGCAATTTCTGTCAGGAGCTACTTCTTGCATTAAAAAGAAAATAAATTATTATTTCTCTCCAATTTTTTAATTCAGATTGTTCAATGTTTTTCTTGCTTTGTTTTGTTATTTTCAGCCTCCTTTCCTCCCTACTAATCTGCAAATCCCTGGATACAAACTCCACTGCTAATATTCCTGACTGTTTTTAACAAACCACTGTGGGCATAAAGTGGAAAACTCATTAGAGCTTTGTTTGAAGGGCAGAAATTGGGGGCAAAAAAAGAACAGGACAAAGATGATTGGTTCCATTTAACCTGGACATTTACCCTGGTGTCAAATACAGAGCTGGTTATGCATTCCCATTCCATTCACTTGGGTTAGGGATGATCTTGTGTCACCCAAACTGCTTTAAAACTGCACATTCATTTCTTTAGATCTTTCTTAGGAAGAGCTTTCCATGGGAGCTGCCTCCCTGGCCCAGCCCAGCAATCCCAGAATCCTGGAACATCTCAATGTTAAGCCCACACAAACTTTACACATGGGATCTTGACACTTTCCACAGAATCCCAGAGTGGTTTGCTCGGAAGGGACCCTAAATTCACCCAGTGCCACATCTGCCATGGCAGGGACACCTTCCACCAGCCCAGGTTGCTCCAAGCCCCATGCCCATAAATATGTATGTAGATAAGGGTATAACTTGCCATTCACAGGGTCAGAGACCTCCTAGGTGTCATTCCTGATCCCAAATTACACATAGACATGCACAAATCCCATATTCAATGTATACTGTACTATAGATTTACATATATTCTGGAGCAATATGCCATATATTCTGGAGCTAAATGTGTGCACTGACACCTACAAGTTATTGGATTTTCTTCTCCTTCCCAAGCCTCTGTTTAGTTGCATGTCAGTGATCTCTGGAAGTGTTCCAGGCCAGATCGGATGGGGCTTGGAGCAGCCTGGGCTAGTGGAAGGTGTCTCTGCCCATGGCAGAGGGTGGGACTGGATGAGTTAAATGTCCCTTCCATTCCAGAATTATATGGAAGGTGTCAGGAACCCTTGGATAAAGCCTATGCAGAGTTAACAAATGACAAAAAGGTATGGATGAGAGCCCTGGAGGGGGAAAAGAGCCAGACAGAATTCCCTGGTTTGGGATGCCACTTGAGGAGAAAAAGCTTCTGGGAGTGAGCCTGGTAGTGACCCAGAATGGCATGGTGGTGTCTAGGGCACTCATAGGATCTTCCCTCACCTGGTTTTCAGCAGGTAAAACCACACCAGCTCCTGCCTCTCCCTTCAGCTGGAAGAGGAGTCCAGGCCCTGGACAAGCCCATGGAGCTGTGCTGAGCCACACAATAAATTTAGGCACCAATTTAAGCTGCTCACCCTGATGAAAATGTGAAATATTTTTTCTGTCCCTCATCACATGATGATGTGGAATTAAACAGTTACATCTTTACAGGATTAAAGATGTGAATCCAACTCTTACCCCACTGGAGGAGTGTCAGGATCAGAAGGCTCAGTGAAGAACCTTCTCCATCAGCAAAATACCCTTTTATGAATAATTCTATCATTTTTCAAGTGAATATCACTTTATTTCATGGTCAGTGGGAGAGTTCAGCTTTCCATGGGAGTGTTCTCTCTTTTCTTCTCCCCTTGAACATACTAGGAGCACCAAGATTCCCAATGTTTGGAGTTCTAACTGCATCCCAGTAGAAATAGTTCATCCTCTGTAACCAACTCAGAGGAGAAAACCTTTACCTGATGTAAATCAGAGCAGTAACATCCCTGAAGTGGTTTGTACCAGAGCAGAGCTCACCTAGAGCTTTTGGGGGATGCTCACACCTACCTGTGGATGGGGGTCATCTCCTCTGACCAGCTGCTAGGTCTCTTCCACCTTGGATGAGGCTTAGCTGTGGATGTGAGAGGCTTCAAAATTCTGTCCTAGTTATTGCCACAACCATCACTAACCTGTTTAAACCCTTAGCAACCTCCAGGTAGATCCAAACAAGCACAAGAATTCATCACAGGCTCCTCTGGAAATCAAGGAGGAGGTGAGAATGTGCATCCAAAGGGTTGTTTAGTCCAGGTATCTTTAAACACCTGTTGCAAGCAGCTTAGGGTGTCCTAATCAGCTCTGGATGAATCCCTGGAGCTCAGAATTCCAGATGGACTGGGATTACAGGAGATGAAGGTTGATCCACTCCCTGGACTAAGAATGAGCCTGAAAGTCTTCCAGACTATTCCTGCTTTAGCACAGGTCCTATACAGGACCCACCTGAGAGAACATGCTCCATGGGCAGGGACACCTTCCCCTAGCCCAGACTGCTCCAAGACCCGTTCAACCTAACCTGGAACACTTCCAGGGATGGAGCAGCCACAGCTTCTCTGGGAAACGTGTTCCAGTGCCTCATCACCCTCACAGTACATGAACCAACAACTTCTCCATCCGTATTCTCCCCCAGCCTGGAGGACTGGCTGATAAGGACACCTGGGTGGGGTTTGGGCTTACCTTGCTCCAGGTCACCATGGCATATGGACCTACACATGAGCTATTGTTATCCTAGCTTCTCCTCCAGGCTGTGAACTCCAGCACTGTGACTCCACTGGCCAAAGAGAAGGCTATAAGGACTTCCAGAAGCCCCTGAGCTTCTGGAGGAGGCACTGGAGCCCAGCAGTAATTTTTCAACAGCACCAGAGCCAGGAAAACCAGCAACAAAGCAGTACAAGCACCAGGACACCCAAACACCGACAGGCAAGAGTGAGGCAGCAGCTGTGCTGACCCAGACAAGTGTTTTGGTTGGGTGTAACTCTTCAAACAACAATATTTTAACTGCAGTGTTGATATTTGGGGATTTTCTGTGCCAACACTTTCTCCCTGATGTCCATTAGTTCCCATTTTATTACCAATCCTCCAGACACACCTCCAAACATTCCCTCTTATCTCAACACATACATGCAAACACAAAGTCCAGCTATTTCCAAAACAACCCTTTTTCTCCTTACAAAAGAAGGACCAAGAAGGTAAAACAACTTGGAGAAAGCAGCTAAAAAATAATCAGGTACTTAGGTATAAACCTTTGAACTGTTTATTACTAAGTCCTCTGTGTTTTCCAAGAAAAACAGCAGGTTTTGCTACACTTCCTGGGCATTACCCCAAATCAAGTTTTTTGTACCTCTCTCCAAAATTGTGTTGCACCAAGTCATCACCAACTTCCTAAACACCCTTTTTTTCCAACTTGCATTATAAAGCAGAACCAAATTTATTCCAAGCCTCCTGTTCTCCTCTCTTTAATCCTATGCAGTGTTGGATGTCCATGTACAACTGTCTCCCAGAAGCTTCTGCCTCCACTCTTTATTACTTCCCAGCTTAAGTTGTTTGGATAAGCTGCCAACAACCTCACTGGGCACATGACTCCATACTGATCTGTTCAGGGTTTAATCCCTTCAGATATTATTCCCTCAGTGGCTTCCAGAGTTCCTCAGGCCTTGAGATGGATTGTTTACTGGAAGGAAGCTGCTGGAAGGTTGTAAAGGAAGAGCATCTCTTAGGGACAGCATCTCATAACCATGGAAACACTCCAGCTGGAAAGATTTCCCAGACTTTAAGCCTTGAAAAGCATTAGAAAAAACCCAAAACATTTCCAAGCCAAAGTGTTGACAAGCTATGGAGAGCATAATTTTAATATAGGGGTAGGAAAGGGAGGAGGTGCTAAGGATCAGGGAATAGCACTTGGATATAATGCTGAATTTATTACTCTATTTCCATGGAGAGAGACAGTCTGGATGGAGAGAGGCTGCCAGAGGAGCGAGTGCTGGCTGAGCTGGTGGGTCAGAGGGTGATGGGTGGTGGGTTCTACCTTGCCAGGCCATTGATGAGTGCCACAGGGTTTGTCCTCTTCAAACAGAGCCCAAAGGGACATCACAGGGCACAGGAGACAATCCCGTGGTACATGAGTGAGGCCAAATTCAGCCAAGGCTCCAGACCATCAGGTGAGCCAGTGATGATGAAGCAGGTCCAAGGTCAAGTCAATCCCTGGTCAGGGATGGATCTACAATCAAACCAAGGTGCAGATTAAAAGAATCCATAGGTGTACAAACCTATTACTAAACTGGAAACCAGAACTCTTCCAGTATAACCCCAGAGAGGAGCCAACTCCTCAGGCTGAGCTTAAATAGAGCCCATGGGTGGAGGGTGGGGATGGAGCTCCCAGGTGAGGCTGCTTGGGGTGATTAATGCAACTGAGTTCACTCTGGGACAACTTATCACTGTCTGAAAGGGCCCACTGAGTCCAGTGGAATTCCAGAGCCACCTGCTCAGGTTGGACATCCAGGCTGTAGGAACCTCACTGTGCATAATCCCATCCTTGAAGGAACACTGGGGTGTCCTGTGTCCACAGAGAAACAGGCAGTGGTGCTTTGTGTGACACTTGGGGATCCTCTGAAATATCTGAAGTGTCTCTAACCCATCTTCATTCTGTTGGTGAGGACAGACCAAAAGTTTAGCACATCCACAAGTCCTCAGAAACGCCATGTGAGCTGCTCATCTCTGGTGCCATGTGTCCATGCTCGGTGCTGGATCATCCATGTGAGGGATTTGAGATTCCTGAAGCACAATGCATCTCAGATTTCCATTTGATCCCATTTTTATTTTTTTTTTCTGTGTTTGTTTGTTCTGGTGAATGCTCCCATGAGGAGCCCTGAGGATTTTGTCCCAGGAGAGCACAAGGAACATATTTACAGCCCTGGCACCCACAGGCTCAGCTTTCAGTCAGGGAAGGAGCACATCTCTCTCCACATCAGCCTGGAAGTTCTCTGCTGCATTTGGGATTAAACCCTTGGCTCCCATCTCTGCAGGGAAGGCACAGGAGGAACAGGAGCACCAAGACAAAGCAGCTGGCTTCCTTCTTCATGTGCTCACATCCTCTTTTTGGGGGCTGTGTTGGAAAACAGCCTTCCCAAAGTAGGATTTCTTTATCTTAAGTGGGAGCAAAGGCTTGGGGAAATTGCTTTTGTTTTCCTTAGGCAGCTAAAGCAGAATAAATGGTTTTATGGAAGTGTTAAATAAGGATGAACCTTAGCTATAAAGAATTGCCAGCAGAATATTGTCATGAACAAATCAGCCCTTGGAATTAGCGTGATCTAAAATTAATTTCATTTTCAAGTCAGTTTTGTCTTAAT
>NW_008688836.1:7792-13239 GCF_000695815.1 Acanthisitta chloris | reverse complement strand
AGCTCATAGAAAGGTATAAATCATTCATTCACCAAGGTGAATTTTATCCAGTGTGAAAGATATAGAATATAATAATTTGATAGACCAAAATAATGATCAAAAGCCAAGGGAAATGTTATTAATGTTGTTCTAATCTGGTGTTTCAGTGGGACTGGGACTTCCTCCCACTCTGGGTTATATGCCCTCCTGTGAGGCTCCTGTGAGGCTTTTCTGAAACCAATCTCTTTCAAACTGAAACTGAATAAAGATCTGGTTGTTCTCTTCAGCTTGAAAACACATGCCAGAAGTCATTTAACATGTGAAGTATCCAAGCATGGAACAAACAGATTTGCCAATCCTGTTGCTTCAAGCTCTCTCTTCCTTCCTAAGCACCTCAGCTGATAAATAAATAAACAGAGAATTTAGGTATGGGAAATATACCAAAATGTGGCACCTAAAACAGTGTTTGGTTGGAGTTCAATATGGCCCAAAAGTGAAACTGCTTTTTACCATTTTGATGTTTTTCTTCCCTTTGCCTCAACAGGTGCCACTCAGCCATGGGAGGAAACCACACACAGCCCACATTCATCCTCTTGGGAATTGCAGGCAGCCTGGGTGTGCAGGCCCCTCTGTTTGGGCTGTTTCTCTTGATTTACCTTGTCACTCTGGTGGGGAACGTTGGGCTGATGGTCCTGGTTTGGGTTATTCCCAGGCTCCACACCCCCATGTACTTCTTCCTCAGCCATTTCTCGTTGGCTGATGTCTGCTATTCCAGCGTCGTCTCCCCCAGAATGCTCAGGGACCTGTTGTTGGGGCATAAAGCCATTTCCTGGGCTGGCTGTGTGGCACAGTTCCACATCTTTGCTTTCTTTGTCACGGCCGAGTGTCACCTCCTGGCCGTGATGGCCTATGACCGCCACGTTGCCATCTGCCACCCCTTGCTTTACGTCACCGTCATCTCCAGCCGCGTCTGCTGGCAGCTGGTGGCATGGTCCTACCTCATCGCCTTCCTCAGCGCCATCATCTACACCAGCTGCACATTTGGGGGCTCATTCTGTGGACCCTACCAGATCGACCACTTCTTCTGCGACGTCAGCCCCGTGCTGAAACTCGTGTGCTCCGACACCCACAGCAGTGAGATGGTTATCTTTGTCTTTGCCACCATCAATGGGGTGAGCACCAGCCTGGTCATTCTGCTCTCCTACATCTGCATCCTCCGCACAGTGCTGAGGATGAGCTCGGCACCGAGCAGGGCCAGAGCCTTCCACACCTGTGCCTCCCATCTCTTGTCTGTGTCCTTGTTCTATGGGACGTTGTTCTTCATGTACCTGCAGCCTGCATCCAGGCACAGCAGCCTGGACAAGGTGGCCTCTGTCTTCTACACCGTGGTCACCCCCATGCTCAACCCTTTCATCTACAGCCTGAGGAACAAGGAGGTGAAGGGAGCGCTGGGGAAGTGCAGGAGGAGGATGTTAAACCGCTGTCAGTGTAAAAGGGATGTATCAACTCATGGCATCAAAGAACCCTGAAATGGTTTGGGTTGGAAGGGATCTTAAAGCTCATCTACTCCAACCCACCATGGGCAGGGACACTTTCCACTAGTCCAGGTTGCTCCAAGTCTCATCCATCCTGCCATGGAACACTTCCAGGGATGGAGCATCCACAGCTTCTCTGAGCAATCTGAGCCAGTCCCTCAGCACCCTCACAGCCAAGAATTCCTTCCCAATATCCAATCTAAACCTTCTCTCAGTTTAAAGCCATTCCCCCTTAACCTGCCACTCTATGCCCTTGTAGTGGAAACCAAGTTTTCAACTCCAGCAAGAGATGATCCATTAAAATTATTGGATTTTCCCCTGCTCTTCACAATATTACATAGATTCTTCCACAGTTCCTCATGAAAGTCAATCACAGTATTTATCCCAGGGAAATAGACCCCACAGTCACATCTTCCTTGGAAGGAAACCAGGAGGAGTGGGAGCCTCACACTCCTCACACTCCAGCCTGGCAGAAGAAATCTCCCAGAATTATTTCAGGGTATTACTGCAACTATTCCTCTCTTTCTCCCAGGAAGCACAAATCACAGTTTTATTGATTTATAACTCATTTTTTACTGATAAACATGTCTTTTTCTTGCAAGATTATTGTCCTTATCCTCTACCTCCAATAAAATTCCTCACTTCTACCTGTGAGTTATCTATTAGTGTCGAGCGACTGGGGAGGGAGGGAGGGAGGGAGGGAGCACGTGGGGACAGTGAGGGTATTGTAAAATTTGATTGCTAAAAAAGTAAGATGAAAGGCTTAAAATGTGCAGTTTTTTCAGACTTAAAAGGAGGAAAAGCTGTTGAGAGTCAGAATCTTAAGATATACCTTGGAATATCACAAGGAATACAACATTCCATGTGCCAAAACACACCAGGAAAACCGAAAGTTGTATTTCATCTAAAGTTTAAGCATGTGTCTGGTTTCCATAGGTGAAAGACAAACACAAACACATGATATGGATAGCTGGGAGCTGTCTGGGTCTGAAAATGCCCCATAAAAGCCAAACCCCAACAGCTCTGCAAATTATGGCTCATTAAAGAAGGTGCAGGAACAGCCACAGCTCTGGGGACACACCAGAAATCCTTCAACTTCACCTGAAAGGCACTTAATGGAGAGAAAAATCTCTTAATTGCTGCTCATCTCAATGACCTTCAAAGGATATTTGTTGGGTTTGAGGTCAAATGGAGTGCAATTCTGCAACTTCCTTGAAACACTCAGCAAAATTCAGGTGGGCTGGGTAACCTCAGCATCAGGTCTCTGTGCTCTGGCAAACAGGAGCAGGACAGGAGATGCTGGTTTAGGTCTGGGGGGAAAGTGGCTTCCACCTGGGAAAGGTGGACCTGGATGAAAGAGGTGGAATTGATACAATTAAATGGTAAAGGGCTTAGCAAGACAGAGACTTTTGATATCAAAGTCAGCAAAATTCAGGTGGGCTGGGTAACCTCAGCATCAGGTCTCTGTGCTCTGGCAAACAGGAGCAGGACAGGAGATGCTGGTTTAGGTCTGGGGGGAAAGTGGCTTCCACCTGGGAAAGGTGGACCTGGATGAAAGAGGTGGAATTGATACAATTAAATGGTAAAGGGCTTAGCAAGACAGAGACTTTTGATATCAAAGTTGTGTTGAAAGGGACCTCAAAGCCCATCCAGTCCCCTGCCATGGCCACCTCCTGCCATGGCCATGGACACCTTCCACTAGCCCAGGTTGCTCCAAGCCCCATCCAACCTGATCTGGAACAATTCCAGGGATGGAGCATCCACAGCTTCTCTGGGCAACCTGTGCCAGTGCCTCAGCACCCTCACAGGGAGGAATTTCTTCCCAATATCCAATCTAAATGCACCCTCTGTCTGTTTAAGATTTTCAGGTTGTAATTAAGAACTAGGAAAGCCCACCAGGACGTCTGAGCTCCTAGGTCCCGCCTATTTCCATCACAAGTGATGCTGTTCCCATTCCTGGAGCAAGAAGTGATCCATGGGGACAAAACACCCTTCAAGGAATCATTAGCTTAACAAGATCTTCTGGGGTTTGCCAAGAAAGTTTCCGAATAATCATGACAGCTTCTCAGAGGGCTTATAAACAAGTTCCCTCATGCTTCTTAATGAGCTATGAGAGGCTAATTAGCAGGAGAATACAAGGAAGAAACTTTTTTCCTTGTTAAAGACAAAGTGAACTTCAGCTGCTTTGCTCAGCAGAGCCAGTCCAGGCCTTAGAGCCTATGAGCTGGAGGGTCAATGTATTGCTATGTGACTGCTGAAGGGACCTTAAAGCTCATCCACTGCCACCCCTTGCCATGGGCAGGGACACCTTCCACTAGCCCAGGTTGCTCAAGCCCCATCCAACCTGGCCTGGAACACTCCCAGGGATGGAGCAGCCACAGCCTCTCTAGGCAACCTGTGCCAGTGCCTCAGCACCCTCATAGGGAAGAATTCCTTCCCAATATCCTACCTAACCCTGCCCCCTGGCAGTGTCCTCGAGCTGTGCCAGGGGATGTTCAGGTGGTGGAGTCACCATCCCTGGAGGTGTTTCTACCCCACATTCACTCCTGGTCTGGTGTTAAAAATTTCTTTACTTTTATCAGGAAACACAAATGTGAGAGGGAAAACCAGTTGAATTCAGTGTTTGGCTCAAAATACATTTTAAAGTAGTCAAAGTGCATGTTTGAATTCATTTGTAATGGTTTTATTCTGGTTTAGTCACTGATTTGACAAATCACTTTGCAAATCAGAAGGTTTATTCTACCTCATGAAGAATTTAAGGGAGTTGTTACTCATCAGATCCAAAGAATGAGCTACAGCACTTAATTCTGACTTTAGAAATCAGTATGAATTGTAAAAACTGGATCAAAACAACAACAAAAACCACCAAAAAAACACCCCAAATGTTGGTTCAGATCAAAAAGAGACAAAGCACTGGTGAGAGATCAAGACATTTCATAAGTCATTTTCTTCAGGACAGTCAGAATAAATTAAAATAAAGCTCTAATTTCTTCCCTTCCTTTCTGGGAAACTCTGCAATTTGGGTTGAAACAGGAAATGTAGTGTAAGTCTTAAATCCCCTTTAAACATGGTGCAATCCAGGTCATTCCTGTGATGCCACTGAGTGGAGAGACAGTGGAAAGAGCTTTAAAGCTTTGGAGGCCCTGAAAATGTTGTGGTGTGGGGATGACCTGGGGGCAGAAAGCTACTGATAATGCAGTTTAAATAGGTAAATATACATCTATTTATATGCACACACATAAATATATGTTTGTGGCAGATAATCCTGGTAGTGCTGCCAAGCCCTGATTGATCAATGCCAGGTTAGATGGGGCTTGGAGCAACCTGGGCTAGTGGAAGGTGTCCCTGCCCATGGATCACCACTGGATGATCCATAAGGTCCCTTCCAACCCGAATCATGGATTCCATGCTGAATTCCTGGATTCCACCCAAGAGATCCTGAGCTGGGTGACAATTTGGTGCGAGAACAGGCTCCTACCTCAGGTCCTCCTGGAGCAACACATCAGCTCCTTGTAGCATTATTTCAACTAAAACTCACCTCTCTGCTCACATCTCAGGCCCTTTTTGCTTTATTATCAGAGTTTATCTCGACTCCAAGACCAAACTTTTCTGGGAGAAATAAGCCCCAAATTCTCCCAGTATTGATGTGGAAAGTAGGAAAGATTTACCCCTATGTAGACCATAATCCTTGACCAAAAAAACCTACAGTTTATAGTCTTCATTCACAGGAACATCAAGGGGTTTGTCACTGCCCTTCCCTGGAGATTTCCCTTGGGAACGGACAACTTTGGAAGCAGCTCCTTAAGGACGAGACCTGCACTGATAAATACACACAAGTAGTTAGATAAACTCCATTAGTTTCAGGAATTTAAATGGAAGATTGAGGATTAATTTCCCACTTCTTTCTCAAGAGAGAATTATATATATATACAC
>NW_008688836.1:432-7744 GCF_000695815.1 Acanthisitta chloris | reverse complement strand
ATATATAAAGAAAAATTATGTGTAATTTCTAAATATATATAAAGGATTTTTCCTTGAAATATATAATTATATAGATAAAAATTTACGTCTTGGGATATCACAGGGAATTAAGCAGAACTGGTGTAAGAAATCAAGGTTTAGGGACTGGGAGACAGCTCAGGATTCAGAGAAGGGTTACAACTCCTAATCAAGATGAAGGGAAAGCTCTCCAGGAACTCTCCTGCTGCAAATTAGTTTTCCATTCTCTGAGGATAATGATGAGCTGAATTTAAGCTCTTCAGGCTCAAACTGACCCTTCAGCCTGTGCCTGGAATGTGCCTGCCCTGAATAAATCCCACATTTCCCATGTGGCTGTGACAACCCATCACCTTCATCACCATGCAGTGAGTGGAGGAATCCATACCATCTTTCCATAAAAATTGTTTAAAATAGATCAGATGAGTCAAAGGCTCCAAACACATCCTTGTCTCCACCAGGGAAACCTGTGGTGACTCATCCCAAAGCCTACAAGGAGAGAGGATGAGTCCTGGGCCAAGATGACTCAGCTCCTGCAAACTGGAAGCAGGAATTATGAATCAGTTGCAGCTGGGACGGAAAATCAGTTTTGTCTGGATGGAGAGACACAAGAAAGTGGAGATGATGAGGGAGTGTCATTGGGAGCATCAGAGCCATCGAATGGATTAGGCATGTCTGAATGCAACATATGGAATCATGGAATGGTTTGAGTTGGAAAGGACTTTATGGACCATCCAGTCCCACCCCCTGCCATGGGCAGGGGCACCTTCCACTAGCCCAGGTTGCTCCAAGCCCCATCCAACCTGGCCTTGGACAATTCCAGGGTATAATTTTACCTGCTAGTATTTTCTTCCTCTGTTCTTATTCCTAGTTTTTAAAAAATAAAGACATAAATAAAGACTAACAATAAAATAAAGAGCCATGTACCTCTCACGTGGTTCACTCTGCTGGTTGAGAAATGAGTATTGCTCCTTCCTCCCCTTCTCACTTCCCTCTTCTCACCAGCCACGGTGACGGTTTCCATTCCCTGCAAGACGAGACAGTTTGCTCCAGTCAATTCCTCTTCTCCCCTCATCCTCTCAGAGCAGCTCTTACTTCCCCATTCTGCCAGCTGTGTGTCACTGCACAAAGTCCCCTGACACCCTGGAAACACTCAGCCCCAGGTGTTGGTCCTTGCACCCAGGACACATGGAGGACACATCTCCATCTTGGTGGCCACCACAACCTTCACAGCTGCTCTCTGGCCTGCCCTGAGGCAATTATTCCCCATGGGAAAGACTCAGCTTTTCCCCTTTTTGAAGTTTTGATGATTTCTATTTGCACATTTTGGACCAAAAAATCTCATTTTGATAAGCCATTTTGTATCATGTGCTTCAAAATGGCTTTGGGAGACTCACCCACTGGCCAGAGAATCCTGGAATGGCTTGGGTTGGAAGGGATCTTAAGGCTCATCCAGCTCCAACCCCCTGACATGAGCAGGGACACGTGGTGACCCAGCAATGCTGGATGTTCCTTCCCGCTCCTCTCGTGGTCACATGCTGATCCCACAGAAGTCAGACACAGTTCATCCCTCATTTCCCCAATCCTCCCTTGCACAAGGAGCTAAAACCTTTCAGTTTTGAGAGCAGCAGCTCCAGCATGAAGCCACAATGAGCAGAGCAGCATCACCATGGCCACAGACTCGTGGTTTGAGGTCACTAAGGGCTCATGTTCCTGCTTAAGCACCTGGTGATGGTGAGGACAAGACCAGCTGGGCACAAAGTCACTGGGTATTTTCTCAAAATAGTTTTCAAATATTGAGTGGGTTTTAAATATTTAATATTTTTCAAATATTTTTCCAAATATTCAACATTTTATCACTGAACAATGGGTCATTGCAGCAAGGACAGCTGCTTATCTTGTAAGAGTTTTAATGCTTTAGAACTTCATTTCATGTGGGTTTTTTTGTTTTAATGTTTTAAATAAAACATCACATAATTTTGAGTCTTATTTAAAGGGAAAAACATGACAATCTTCTGCACCTAAATTAAACAATGTCCTGAGGGTGATGGTCACAGAGGAGAAGGGTGGGAGAATAGCTGGAGTTACACACAGAGGTCCCAGTTTGTGGTCCTGATCACAGAATCATTGAATTGTTTAGTCTGCAAAAACCCTTCAGGATCATTGAGTCCACCCATTCCCCAGCACTGCCAAAGCCACCACCACATGGCTTTTAAATCCCTCCAGGAATGGGGACTCCACCACTGCCCTGGGCAGCTGTGCCAGGGCTGGACAGCCCTTTCCATGAAGGAATTTTCCCTAACATCCAACCCTTGAGGCCATTGTCTCCACACCTGGAGACATGTGAGGTGATGAGCTCCAGAGTCAATGCAGTTGATAAGAGAGGAACAGGAGCACAAACAGCCTGGGGGGCTGTTCAGCCAGGCAGCAGGATTAAATGTAAGCAGGGAATCATCAGGAAGCCTTGGGAACAAAGGATTCAGCTGATTGACCCGGAGTGCCTGTGAGTTGTGTGTTAATAAATCAACAAACCACTTTGATCCTGTCTTGATTTAATCCAACTAAGCAGCTTCTCCCTGCATCCCAAGTTAGTCTGTGTCTCTAGGAGAGCACCGAGGCTGAGCTTTTGCTCAGGATCCACCATGGACCTGGCAGAGGATGAGATAATGCACAGACTGGGGTATTATTGCTTTTTTCATGTACATAACATTTGTGCCCTACCCACCAACCCTCTGTGTCTGAATCCCAGAACAGTTTGGGTTGGAAGGGACCTTACACTCAGTTCCACCCTCTTCCAGGTTGCTCCAAACCTCATCCAAACACCGAAATTGGAGCAGAATTATCACTATTCTCAGCTGATATTCAATCAGACAATGCATCATCTAAGTCAAAGTGCAGAAGACCCTGAAATTTTGCCACTCTGAGAGATTGAACCAAAATCCCAGGATATCACACACATCTTCATTTCATCTGGCCATAAATTTACAATGTTCAAGCTCATTTTGTTTTCCTGAGTCTCCTCAAAGCCTCCTTCACTTCCTCATTCCTCAGGCTGTAGATCAAGAGGTTCAGCATGGGGGTCACCATGGTGAAGAGCACTGCGGCCCATTTACCTCCTCCCCTCAGGCTGTCTGGGCTGGGGTTTAAATACATGAAAACTGATGACCCATAGAAGATGCTGATGGTGGTGAGGTGGGAGGTGCAGGTGGAGAAGGCTTTGCGCTTGCCCTTGGCTGAGCTGATGCTCAGGATGGTGGAGATGATGGCCACATAGGACACCAGGACCACCAGGATGCTAGGCACACCAAATACAGATGCTGAAGTCTTCAGAATGAGGTGGCTGAGGGTCGTGTCAGAGGTGGAGAGTGATATTAGCAGGGAAATGTCACAAAAGAACAGGTCAATGACACTGGAGCTGCAGAAAGATAAATTGAACATGCCAATAGTCTGTCCCACACCATTGGTCAACCCTAGGAGGTAGGACCCGGTCACCAGCTGGCAGCAGCGCACTGGGGACATGACAAGGGGATAGAGCAAGGGGTGACAAACAGCCACATATCGGTCATACGCCATCGTAGCCAGCAGGCAGTACTCAGTCATCCCAAAAAGGTCAAAAGCGAACACCTGTGCCACACACCCAGCATAGGTGATGTCCTTCTTCTCCACCAGAAAGTCAATCAACACCTTGGGGGTGATGACAGTGGAAGAGCAGAGGTTGACGATAGCCAAGTTACCCAGGAAATAATACATGGGGGAGTGGAGTGGGGGGCTGGCCCTGATCAAGGCGATCATCCCAAGGTTCCCCAGGATGGTGGCAAGGTAGGTGAGCAGGATCACCAGGAAGAGGGTGACCTGGTTCACCGGGATGTTGGTGAACCCCGTCAAGCTGAACTCAGGCACTTGGGTGCAATTGCTTCCTGCCATTACTTGAATGTGTGTTCTCTCTGTGAACTTCTTCATGGAAGTTTCTTCTAGGTGGAAAACGCTCTTTCCAGTGAGATCTGCTCAGAGACGATCCTACAAGATCTAAAGGGAAAGTTTAGGCACAGGTTAATTAGAAAGGGCTGGGGAAAAGTCATGGCAGGGTGCAGGCAGTGAGAAGCTGTAGGGAGGTTACACACCCAAATAGCTTTACCTTGGTGCTGTGTTTCATCCCCTGTGTGTGTATATTCTGGGACCCTGAGATCATCCAGCTCCACCTGAAATACAGAGAAACATGAGCAAAGCTATAAAAGACAGCACAGAGTTGATTATTCATCCTCTCATTGACATCTACCAATTACCTCTTCTTTTGTCTTCTTCACAGAATCCTGGAATGGTTTGGTTTGGAAGGGACCCTAAAGCTCATCTTGTTCTGCCTCCCTGTCTCAGGCAGGGACACCTTCCACTAGCTCAGGTTGCTCCAAGCCCTGTCCAACCTGGTCTTGAACACTTCCAGGGATGGGGCAGCTACAACTTCCCAACTATGGAACCTTTCCTCCCTCCCAACACACTGTTTTGGCTCTAAAAGCTTTTCCCATCTCTTTAACCTGTTCCCGGAATCTTCAAACAGAAACATGCAACCCTCACAACTGAGTAATCTCCTCCTGTCCCTGCTCCTGGGTCTCCAGATATTCCTCACCTGCATCTCAGCACTGTCCTTGCTTCCCTCCTGATACTCTTGGAGGTGGATGTGAAAACACACCTGCCTGAAGCTCTGCAGGTGAGTTTAAAAACAGATCTCTGTCAGCAATAAGCTTTGCTATTCCATGTGATTTGGGGAATGTTGGAACCCCAGGAGAGTGACAAAGCCCAAAGCAGGTCGTTATCTCTTCTCTGAGCTTCTGAGTTTGGGGAGAAGGGTACCCAGAGGAGATGGCCTCACCCTGAGTGAGCCACAGGGCTTTGGGTTCTCCCCAGGGCAACCACAGAGCAACACCCCACCTGTTGCATCCAGTTTTGGGGATTTACAGCTCCAGAAGTGCCATGTTTGGCATTATCACATCAGAGAGCTGAGGGAGGCCTCACCAGTGGGGGACAGTTCTACAAGAGTAGGAATCCATCAGCAGTTCCAGTCACCGTAGATGACGAACCAACCTTTCTACTCATCCTTAATTCCTTATATCCAAACCACAGCTCACCTGTCCCATCCCTGGAAATGTCCAAGGACAGGGTAGATGGAGATTGGAGCAATCTAGTCTGGCAGAGGGGGCTGGAACTGTGTCAGCTTTAGGATCACTTTCAACCCAAACCATTCCAGGATTCTGTGAAGCCTGGCTGCAAAAATCCAGAAGACTGTGGTGACCTTGCTAAAGTTGAGGCAAATACTGTCAACTGCTCTTTTTGTCCCCACAGCCACCAATCCTGTCACCACCCCAGGCTCTCATGTTGGTCAGGCATGTCTTAGTCTTGGCACACCCATGCTGGCTCCTCATGGTCACCTCCTGTCCTGCCTCTGCCTGAGGGATTTGCTTCTTCATCCCATTGGGAACTGAGTCACCCTGCAGTCTTTGTGCCCTTTGTGATGATATTTCCCTTCTTAGAATCATGGAATCATTTGGGTTGGAAAGGTCCTCTAGGATCAAGTCCAATTGTTCCCCCAGCACTGCCAAGACCACCACTAACCCATGTCCCCAAGTGCCACCACCGTGAGCAATCCCCCACCATCCTGTCAGCATTCAGGGTTTAAAACCCTTCCAGGGCTGCATCCTCACCTCTTTTTTCTTCTCCAGCAGAAAAATCATCTCCAGGAGTTGCAGATGAGCCCTGGCAGGTCTGTTCCTGCCTGGGGCTGAGCCACCTCCATCCTCCTCCCTGTTGTCAGCTCTGCCTCTCACACCTCCTCATCTCCCTGCTCGATACCAGCCCCGCGGCCACGGTCTGGCTGACAGGGGGAGATGGATGAGGCTGAGCTGGCTCCGCAGGCCAAGGGACACGTGTGGGGATGTGACAGACTGGGGGAGTTGGGGAGTTGGCTCCTCCCTGGTTTGCATCAGTTCTGGTCCCAAAACTGCCAACACTTGAACACTATATGGCAGACAGTTTCTTCTCCACTACAATGGCCATTCCCAAAACAGAAGGGAGATTGGAAAAAACAGCTGGCTCTGTGCAAAGCAGGGAAGGATTTCAGCCCAGATCTACTATCACTAGGTTACCACTAGGACAGAAAGCCACCAGCATCCCTGTTAGGATGTCCGCTGGTCCTCTAGGCACTTCCCCAGAGCCTCAGCATCCCTCCTCCCACCAGAATACACTCCATGGTGTGCAATAAAGTGTCTGTGGCCCCACTGCAGTTCAGATGGGTGTGGGGGTCTCTGGAGTAGTCCCCCCTGCTTCCCCCCACCCCAATGTCCATCACCTCCCTGCAAATATCCCTCAGCCCTGCGGCACCAGCTTGTCCCCATCCATCTCCACTGTCAGGCTGGTATCGACACAGCACTGGGGGACACGGGATGGTCCCAGGTAGCATGGGAAGAGACTGGACCCACACTGGGATGGGTTTAGGGGAGGGAGCAGCACCCTTCCCCCCACCCCAGAGCTGCAGAGGCTGTGCCGGAGCAGCCAGCTCAATGCCTCAACACCTTGCCACGTATTTTAATAGCAGGTGTTGATGGCCATGTGCAGAGAGGAGCTTTGCCCAGGGAGGGGGCGGGAGCAGCCCCCATTGGCCCCGCTCAGATCTGTGACTTGAAGGGGACAAGGAGACCCCAGGAGAGCTGTCCCTCCCCAGCCCAGGGCACCCCAAGCCCCGTTTGGGGACCAGCAGTGGTCCCAGCACTGCCACCGCTCGCCTCCCGTCCATCATCATCGCGTCAAGGCATGAAGGCAGGTTGGGGAAGGGGGCTGTGCTCCAGCCCCTGAGGACAACCTCAGCTCCAGCCCCCGCCTCTCCACCCCCAAGCTGGGGCATAAAACCCCCGGCAGGCTGCAGGGGAGTCTGGAGCTGGCACTGCGCTGAGAGGGGGCTGCGTGGGGGTCTCCACTGCCACCATGCCGGGGGATGGAGCCACGGACACCTCCTGCTCACCCACTGCACCCATGGCAGGTAACAACCACCTGCAGCAATGCTCCCTGGACCCAGCACTGAGGTCCCAGGCATGGGGACTCACAGTGTTTTGGGGTGCAGTGGGTCCCCCAGGCCCACATGAGTGGGGATGCAATGGGGAGGGGGATAAAACCCCACTGTGGTGGGGAACACGACACCCCAATCCTCCCAGAGGTGGATGCAATGGGGTGGCTGGTGGTGTACAGGGTCTGCTCCCTATGACTAAATCCCCTATACCCCTCCACAGTCTTCCTGGAGGGTCCAGACGAGGGG
>NW_008688836.1:0-200 GCF_000695815.1 Acanthisitta chloris | reverse complement strand
GGGGCTGGGGGGCTGCCAGAGTAGGGAAACTCCCTTCCCATCCCCTTCTCTGCGCAGGAGAATGTTTCCCACTTTCCAGGTGAAGCTGTCGGGGTTGGATCCGTCAGCCGACTATGTCCTGCTCATGGATTTCATCCCGCTGGATGACAAGAGATACAGGTGGGGATGGGAGGATGGGGGCAGGGGGTTGGATCTGGGGG
>NW_008688835.1:0-465 GCF_000695815.1 Acanthisitta chloris | reverse complement strand
AAGCATGTTGGTGAGATGGGAGAGAGAATATCCTTTTTAAAAAAGGTTGATTTGATCTTAGGGTAAGCTATCAGTTAAAAACTCAAATGATTCATGGTTTTACATTTTAGGGTTTTTTAAAAAAATTAGCTACAAACAAGTTGGTTTTGACTATTCACTATCATACTCCGCAATCACCAGTGGTCAAAAATGTAGAACTGAATGCTTAATTACATTAGCAAAATGATAGAATTAATGGCCTTTAAACACAGAGGAGACATAGAGCAAATTGGCTTTTGGTAATACTCTGTCGTAATAAAATTTTAAAAGCTGCACTGTTATTGTAGTTGTATGTGTTTTACTGACAGATATAAAATGTGTAGATACTTCCCAAGAAATCACAGAGTCATAAAGATGTTAAGGTTGGAAAAGATTTTGAAGATCATCTGGTCAATTGCTAACTTAACACTGCCATCTTCACCACTA
>NW_008688834.1:0-254 GCF_000695815.1 Acanthisitta chloris | reverse complement strand
CCAAAATGGCCGCCGGAAGTCCCTCCCCTCCCAAGATGTCCGCCAGAAGTCCCTCCCCCCGAGATGTCTGCCTGAAGTCCCTCTCCCGCCCAAGATGTTGGCCGGAAGTGCCCTCCCAAGATGGCCACCGGAAAGTGCCCCTCCCAAGATGTCCGCCAGAAGTGCCTCCCCTCCCAAGATGGCCACCGGAAATGCCCCTCCCAAGATGTCTGCCGGAAGTGCCCCCTCCCAAAAGGTCAGCGGGAGGCGCCCCC
>NW_008688833.1:160361-168533 GCF_000695815.1 Acanthisitta chloris | reverse complement strand
ATATATATATGTAATCCTAAGGGGTGGTTTTTTAATTCCAAGGATTTGGCAGCAATTGAAAATGGATTAAGGAGGTATAAGGTGAGTTCACCTTCATTCAAAGCTTGTGTTAGTTTATGGAGTGGGATCTGAAAGCCAGAATAAGGACAGTGGTTTTTTGGTCTGTTTTCTCCAGGCTACCTACACAGTTTAGTTTTTCATGGTTGTTGCCTCAGATTAGTTTCTATCTTCACATGTTGCAAGAGGAAAAAAAAAAGACTAGACAATGTTTGCTGTATTTTGATAAATGAACTATTGTGCATTCATGGTTTTCTTGGAAGTTTTTTTACTTCCTTTGTCCTCCTTGAAGATTTTCTAGTGTCTTCTCTTTATGCTTCCATCTTGCTTTCAAGGATGTAAATTGAAGAATTTTCACTGTAAAAGTCTTCTCTGAACTAGCAATATATATCAGTCTGGCGTGGTGGTTCAGTAGTTCAGAAACAGAATTTCATAGAGCAGGTATTGCTTATCCCTGATTATTCTCCAGGCTGAGGAGTATTTCTTTCTTCTTTTCTAGATTCTATGGTCAACATTCTGGTCACTCTGCTTTTAATGGGTTCAGGCAAGTGCACACATACTGACTATATATTTTGTTGCAGTCTATTTTAATGTTTCCCTTAGTCTTTAGGATCTTTGGCTTGTTTTTTTTAAAAGAAGTTTCTTGCATTTTCTGAGTATTCTATGCAGTTCAACTTTTACCAGAATTTACATTATTGTTTTCCCCACACATTAAAAAGGTACTAGTTCATAATGGGAGGTGACCATATGGGCAAGTTTCATAATATGAATTCTACTAGATAAATACTGAGTCTCCAGTGCTATGAATGTGGCCTTTGTAAAATCCAGCAACTACTGCATCTGCAGAGAAGCAGCACTGAAAACATACTGCAGGGTGAGTCAGATGAAGCACAATGAAAGAACATTTTAGCAATTTCTACAGTTTTACAATCACTGAGAGTGACATTGACATTTTTCAAAGCAAACCTTGTGTCTCTGGGGATTGCCTATACAAGCATTATGTATCGTACAGCCTCACTTAAGCTATCTGAAAGTTTTAAATGTTCCTTGGTCTTCATTTGTCCTCTGTAGAAGAATAAATATGACTGAGGCAGTGTCTTCACTCACTGAGCAGACATTGACTATGTGCCAAATGCAGCAGTGAACAAGTTTGGTTTGGTTTGCTTACACGGTGATTTTTTTCCAGGCTGAGTGGCTTTTAGTTTTGTTTTCTCTAACTGTAGAAGAAACATCTTCTAAACAGGAATCCATGAGAAAATGAAGTGGGAAGCTGTTGGGTCTAGGGTTCACTACCTGTTGTGGAGGAGCAAGTTAGCACATGAGGTCTCAGCTTGACAGCTCTGTTTACAGGTGACATATAGGGCTTGTGGTGTGTGACAGCATGTCTGACAAAACAGAATGAGCCTCTTACATGGACAGAACAGGACAAGAAAGTGGGCAGTGTACAGGAGGGCTCTAATTGTGGCAGAAGTGTATGGGCTTATGGCTGAAGCATGGAGCATGCAGGTGCTATGGTTCAGCCATAGCAATGGCTAGGAAAAAGCAAGGTTGGTCAGGGTGGGGTACCTTTCACAGCGAAATGGAGTTTTTGGATATGTGCCTCATAAAGAAAGGGAGTATTGTGTGTTTATTTTATCAATGCTGCATTCTTCAGACTGGAGACTGATGTCAAGATCAGACAGTAATTCCCTTAAATAGGATGAAGTTAAATATATTTTTCATTAACCACTCAAAGATAGCTGTGTAGTTCATGGATTTTAAATATTTTCAAAAATCAGTTTATGATTATATATATAACACTGGTTTAACACTTCTGAAACGATGCCCTCATACACATTAGTACATGACTTTTGGAGCTGGGTTAGGAAAGGATCATGATCAGCAGAATTCCCTCAGACTTCAGCCTAGAGCTGCAGAAAGATACTACAGACTGATAGTTGCATATTTAGTGGGGTTAATGTTTTTAGGGATGTTAAGCCTCAAGTGAAACTGGACTATCTTCTGTAGCTTCTCTTTATGTTAACTTACTTTGCTCTATGGCTGCAAATGTCTGAATAGTCTGGTTTTCTCTTCTGTCTACTACATTCTTTCCACTTCCCATTTAGGAATCCATCGAGGTTTTCACACACTGTAAGAATATCATCTCTTTAATTATCACTTTTTGCTCCAAAGAAATAAGCATAGTGAACTATTTTACCAAAACTGAAATAAAAGGGAATTACAAGTTGATAGTGAAAGATAAATTACAGCCTTTGCTATTTTAATATGTAGTATTTATTCAGTTATAGAACCACACAAATATTTTCTGATTATATCAATTACAAGATAATCCACGTTTTAAAATACAAATAGCAATGTAGCAACCATTTAAAGTTTATAACTCATTAACTTATCAATTATTACCGTAGACCAAACTATTAGAGATCACAACTGTTATGTAGCAATAAACAATCACGGTGATGGAATACATTTACATATGCATTGTATTTATATTTGTGAGTGTATATATATGTGTATATATATAGTGTAAGCTGTAATGACTGATAGTGTTCTGTATATAGAGTAAGACATAGATTGAAAGTATGTAAGAACAATTCAAATTAAATAATTATCTGTAGAACTTGATGAGATCTCTTGTTTTACCTCCAGATACATAAGTTGTGAAGGGTAGAAGATAATTTTCTGTACAAAATTCAGCCAGTTAAAAAAATCACCTCCAAAAAGGTCGGGAAAAAATACTATTTTTTAGTAATATGAAATAAATATCTGAGGTATTCTTTGAGGACAAGTATATTTAGTCAGTCTGAGTCTTTCTGAGTCTGTGAAATAAAGATATCTAAATAGTATATTAACAATGTATAGCATGCTTTTAAGCATATTTGTAGATACCAGTTATTCTAGTGATGTAATTATATAAAGCTGTCTGCAGAGCTTTACTTCATCACTTTTTGTTAAAGCCAGCCAAATTAATACATTGCTATATAGCTATACCATTTTAAAAATAGCTTATTAATCATGGGAATAACACAATACCATGCCAATATCACGTTAGAACAATAATAACTGTTGGAAAGACTTACTGTATGACATAACTGAAAATATAAAAAATATCTCATATGCTTCCCCAAGTTTTTTTCAGATGTCAAATCACAAAAATTATTAATCATATTGGACAGCTGAAAGAGAGTTCTTCCATTTACCTTGTGGTGGTTCCATCTACATTCCTTGCTGTCTGGCTGGATCCCTGGGGGGAAGGTTGTGTCCCTGGTTTGCTATTGAATTCTCTCATCCAGGGGAAGTTTCCAGTTGTGCATGTGTGAAGAGTAGGGAGTGGGAAACAACACTCCCAGGAGCTTGATGTACTGGTGGCTCTGGTGGAAGACAAAGAGACCTTTTGTTGGTGCCCTAGAGGAACTGTAGAGGGATGATGTGCCACTTAGCAGATGTACAGTGTGCGGTTTTATTCTCGTTAACTTGTGTTTGAAGCTACCTCACTCCCAATGGGTATGAGTTTTTATCCTTCCCCTTGTTTTGGTTTGTGCCCTGAGGAGAGCTAATGTCAGTGATCCTGTGTCCTTGAGGAACTCTGCAGGTTGCCACTTCAGAGGAAAGGAGAAGGTAGTTCTTCTGTAACGTGTGGTCGTGGCAGGGCCGAGGGGCAGTGCTTCTCCTGTGTTCAGGATGGGAAATTTGCAGAAAGCACTGGGTCAAGTGCTTGTGCTTTGTGGTGTTGTGCTTTCTCCCACTGCTCTGGGGAAATGTCTGCAGCAGTGCTTTGTGCTTTCCACAAATGTAAGCCTGAGGTCTTAGGGTAGCTTTGCATAATTCAGTAGATCTTCTTTTCTTACCCACTGACTACCTCCTTCCATTCCCTTATCTTCTTGCTTAAGGCAAATGTGGCCTGAAGGACTGGAAGAACTCCTGCTCTTCCTTATCTTTCATGATTACAAAATTGTCTTCAGGGTTTATCCTGAGTTCCTGTAGTTTCAGTCTTCTAAACAAATGAGTCTCTTGGTCTAGCAGTATTTGTCACCAAGCAGAGTCTTCACAGATTGTGTCAATTTCTGCTTCAGTGACCTTTTTATTATGCACACCTGGAACAGATTCTGGATCAGATTCTTTATCAGACATCAGAGCTTGGGGAACTAATTTAAGTGTGAGGTGACAAGTTTTCCTACCTGTGTTATTTCAAATGTACTTTTTCATAAGTTATTAGAAGTTATTGGGTTAAGAGTGTTAACAGTGTTTTAGTCTGAAAAAGTGATCTTTCCTGATCACCACACTCCTCTTTTATAAATAAAAATGCAGCCAATTGAAATGTATACAAGGAAAAATGTTTCAATTCTCTTTTGACTGCTGTGCTTGTGCTGATCAACAACCAAATGACATTAACTTGCAGAATACAGACATGTTTTCATGCTATATGATAAGTGATGATAATTAGGATTACAAAAAAATACTGTGAAACACCTGAAATTTTCCTCAGTTTTTTTTAATGCAGCTTATATACTTAGAAAATCAAAAGTATTTTGTCTGAAGTCCAATAAATTATTTCTCTGTTATTTTTTATGTTATCTTAAATTGTTAGTGAAAGTCAGGGAATTAGGAGCACTAGGTGAGAACTTTGTCTAATGAAAAATCAGTCACAGTTGTTAATGGTTACTAATGTCTCACTTCATGAAAAATCACACTCTTGTTTTTGGGAAATATTTTTTTTAATAGTGTACACCAAAATGTTTATTTTTTTAAGGTTTAGGTACTTTCTTTGAAACAAAAGGAAATTTTATGTAGTTTTCTAATGATACAATAATACTTGTGTGTTTTGTCTGTTTCTTTCTCAGTAGTAAGGAAAAGTTCATATTCATGATCTACATAAAGATTAACCCTCAAAATGAGAGGTTCTGTTAGATTTGAGGAAAACATTCCTCAAATGTTTGAGGAACTTCAACTTCTTCTTGGTGCTTGACTCAATTTCTTCTTGGTGCTTGACTTTATAGGTTGAATCCATTACTTTGGATGGTGCCATCAATCAATTTAGTAGAAATATCTAACTATTAGAGTAATTTTATAGCTTATGAACATGCTTGGAGAACCTGTTTTATGACAAGGCAAACAGTTTTTGTTACCTTCAGTCTGGAGATGATACTGGGATTTTTCTCTAGTTAGAAATCCAGTCTTGCATATGCTAGAAGTAGTCAGACAGCTGAGACAACTGCTGGTTTTAGCCACGGAGTGCATGAGAGTGGCCTGTAATTCAGAGAGGTCTACCTGACTTTTAAATCACATGTTGTTTTAGAAGCCAGAGCAAGGGAGAGGAGAAAGAGACAGCAAAATTATTAATGGCCTGTAATTCAGAGAGGTCTACCTGCCTTTTAAATCACATGTTGTTTTAGGAGCCAGAGCAAGGGAGAGGAGAAGGAGACAGCAAAATAATTAGCATTGAGAAATCCATTGCTTGGACAGAAATGTCCTGAAAATTTATGTTGCAGTCTCTCTCTCCCTGCTGCACAATATCAGAGACTTTGATTATACCAACTGCCTACAGATCACCTCTCTCTCTCCCTGCTGCACAATATCAGGGACTTTGATCATACCAACTGCCTACAGATCACTGCTTTTCTGGCAGCCTTCCTAGTTAGGAAGCAAACAAGTCTGCTTATAGGTGTCAGCCCAAACCATCCCAGAAGCTCCATTACTTTTGTGAGTCGAAGCAGCTAGATGTCACACCTGGCATACGACACCATGGCTCAGTCTGGTCTTTACAGGAAAGAAGGCACAAACAGGAAAAGTTTGTGTTTGCTTTTCTGATCTGGAGCAAACTCACTGCTCCAGAACTTGATGACAATATTGGGAGACAAGTAGATTACATCATCTTCAGGGACAGGGCTGTCTTCTCATGAAACAGTTGGCAATTTTGATAAAGTTAAAGATAATAAATTTATTCCCCGTGAAGAATCAGAATGCTTGTCCTATTTTTTTGAGAAATGAATGCATGATATGACTCTCTATATATGATTATGTACTTTAGTGTGAGGTTGTTACTTAGAGAATTGGTTAATTGCCTTACCAACAGCAGTGTGTGTTAATGGTACTGAAGTTTAACAGTTGACTGCTACATTAATGGTTTAATTCTGCACTGGTGGTTGAGTTATTCCTTGTAGTGAAGATTCAAGCAGTCTGTGAAAAATAGATAAGGGCTATACAACCAGAATGCAGTGCTTATTAGGGAAGCTTTCACTGTTTTCTCTCTTTTTTGCTTGCCTTGTCTTTTTGTTTAAGTGAATGTGAAAAATGACTGTAGAAATCTTGATAGATTTACGGGAAAGAAGCAAAAACTATTTAGCTGGAAGAATTACGTTGTAATGAGAGACTTGAGGATATCAGTCTGATTTACTTTATTAGAAAGAAGACTGAATGATGGTTTGCTTTCTACATGCCCTTTCACAGGAATAAAATAGCTACTTAAAAGATTTTCTAGGACAGCAGAGAAATAAATTAGTGCTGAATTAAAGCTGACAAATTGCCTTAATAATTTTAGCAATATGTTTTCTTAGTCTTTGAAATTAATTTCCAAGGAAAGTTAGAGGGTCTTCATTTTTTGAAATCTGAAACTTTATTGCCTTTCTGGAAGACAGGGTTTTGTTAAACAAAGAGTATTGGATTTATCGAGGTAATACAAGAGGTTGGACTATATATTTTGACACTCCAACAGCAAGAAAATTTGCTTTTTCTCCATTAACTATCAGTGAATTTTAATTCTAAAAAATTAATTTCAATTTTTTTAGTAATTTGTCTAGTGACTTTTTTCTTCTTAGAGTTTGTTTTACTGCTAATCCAGCAATTCTAACATATTTGTAAATTTGGAGCTGGTAACAGAGGAGAGTTAATGAGGATGTCATAGGTAAAGCTGTGGTTAGACAATCAATAATTGACTCCTTGTACCTTTTATAATATGTTATGTTACACAGTGATCTGAAATAGGTTCAGTGCTAGAAGAAGTGAGAGAGTCTTGGCAAATTAAGAATGAATCTGGTTCAGGTTTCATAATCTGTCTTGCAATAAAAATGTCAAAACATACCTAAATTAATGCAGGACACTTTGATATGCAAAGTGCCTTAGTGCAGAGCCTGGAATTTGTGGTATTTGACTCAAACAAGGCTTAAAACAAAGAAGGAGCTGCCCTGATTTATGCTTTTCCACCTATGTTTCTACCATAAGTAAACATAAAGTAAACAATTACAGTTGCTTAGCTTTTCACCATTTCCTTCACTCAAGAATTTTTTCTCTTCAGCAGACTGCAGAGCAGTGAAATGAGGGTCCAGCTGTGGCATTTGCTTTGTGCTAGAGGAACACATTGCTGAGGCTATCATTGTAGGACAAATACAGCCAGCATCTGAGTATTTTATATCCAAAGATAATGTCTGCTACAGGAAACAGGGTTTTAAAAACAGTGCAGTAGAGTGCATTAGAGCAGTTGTCATTGCTCTGGACTCTGTTAGATAAAGCAAGATGCATAATGCATTGGACATCTACAAGTATGAGTATCTTGAAATGGTCAGAATTTTAGGGTATTACCTGGATTACTTATAAACAATCCCTTCCGAAAACCACAAGGAACAGCAACAGCATCAAACCTTTCCCCTGAATCTCTAAGTATCAGAAAAGCTGTTTTCCTCTTTCAGCCACCGTAGACTATGGTAATAATGAGTTAGAATAGTCATAATAAAGGAAATATGAAATACAGCATTGTAAATTAATTTCTTACCACATTTTATTTCTGTATCCTAATCATAAACAAATAGAGCAGGGGAATAATGTGTAATGTGTTTATTCAGTGAACAGAAGTGCTTGTACTTTCCAGATGCAACAAAATCACTGCAGTAGTTGGAGCAGCAGCTACATTATGAGTTAGAATAGTCATAATAAAGGAAATATGAAATACAGCATTGTAAATTAATTTCTTACCACATTTTATTTCTGTATCCTAATCATAAACAAATAGAGCAGGGGAATAATGTGTAATGTGTTTATTCAGTGAACAGAAGTGCTTGTACTTTCCAGATGCAACAAAATCACTGCAGTAGTTGGAGCAGCAGCTACATTGTCCCTCACTGC
>NW_008688833.1:116038-160338 GCF_000695815.1 Acanthisitta chloris | reverse complement strand
TGAAAGAAAATTGCAAGTATTTATTGCCATGAGGTAGTAAAGGAAAATAATATTTTGACTTGTAACCCTTGATTCTAACATTTTGTGGGTTGTCAGTGCAAAAATTAGTCCTCCTAAAGCTGGTACACAGCCTTTTCCATTGTCTTTAATATATGAACCTTAATGTGTTACTGATTTCCAAATAAAAATGTGTGAAACATATAGTATCTATTTGAGTTATTAGGTAGATAAACTATTCAGATACTTTAATTGCTATTTGATAAATGTTGTTCAATCTATTCTTTTTTGATGTTAGAGGGACTTCTTAAAATTCAATATGATGAATATAATTTTACATTACCATTAGTAATAAGTCTGACAGATGATTGGTGTGCCATGAATATGAATGCTAAAGGATAGAATAGGCTGTGGGAAATATAAATGTCTTTGTGAAATGGATTTAAAATCTGCTTTGGTGTGCATTTTGAAAAAAAAAAAATCATAATTTTATCTTGGCATCATAGAGATCACATTGAGCAACCAATGCTATCTAAGTCTAATTCTTGACAGGATCAGCATGGGAAGTGTTGGTTGACAGGGTAGAGCTACAGCTCTTTCTCAAAAGCTGATTGTCTTAAACCAGACAAAATTAAAAGCATGCTCAAGAAAAATGGGGCACTGAGTTGGATAGCAAAGGCCTAGACATTAACCTCTTGTATGTGTATAGAGCTGAACTCATTGGCAAATCCAAATCTGAAAACAAAGTTTCACTGTGTGGGACTTTTGTAAGCTTTTCATCTTCTTGTGGAAAAATGTGTATCAATATTGAATGTACATGTTCTACATGATAGCTTAACTTGCAGAAAAATAGCTGTTGTAGATACCTTTCAGTTTCAGGTTCTGATGCCTACCTTTAGCAGAGAAGAGCAGGGGACACTCAGCAAGAATAAACATTTGCCTTTAAACATGGTCAGTTTGACATCATCCCTTTCAGAGGCATTTCTTCTTTCAATTTGCTTAGTAATCAGTTCAGGTTTTCATGCTAGAAATTACTATTATGATGTTAAATATGTAAACTATGTAACTTTATCTAAGCTCCAGCCTTACATTTTTATCACATATTTGGATGTGAGTATATCTCATATTTAGGTGCGATCCATCAGCAAATTTGGACAAGAAAGCCCCCAAGCATTGTCAGTAGCTGAGCACATCTTGTCAATGCTTGTTCTAATACATCAGTATTCTCAGAAGACCTTTTACAGCTTTTGCTTTATCTATACAGAGTATTTCCTTGTGCAAACCTAAGCTCTGAATCTGTTTACCTACTCTTTAAAAATTCTGAGTCCTTCCAAAGTAGTAAAATCACAACATGAAAAGTCTGTGTTGATGAAAACTGGGGGGTTTATTTTTGTTTAGGTTTGGGTTTTTTGTTCACACACACATACACAATTTGTCTCAAGTATGTCAGAAAGTAAACTTGTTTTACTGTCATTCCTTAATTTTTGAATACTTGCTGCATTACAAAGTTCTGACTGTCACATGCCAATTCAGTGACTTTCTGGTAGGAATGATCTAATTTTTCTGCCTCTTGCAAACACTAATCAATTATATCCTTCTTTCCCACCTCTCTTATAAACATTTCTCTCTATCCTAGTGTGTCTGAGTGTGTGTGTGTGCTTGTCTTTTCCAGTCTGATCTTTTTTACCTGATTTAGCAAATATTCTGAGGTCCTTTTTCACAAATCCTTCTTTAGCAAATTGATATTAATTTGGAAATTTGATAGACTCTTGAGCTTCAAGTATTGGAAAATTCCTGCCTGTTTTGGTAAATTAAGCCACAGAGTGGTGGGCAACAACTGAGAGTGTCCAAATTCAGAATTTGTGTCTTCCTAGACAGACATCCCAAGCAATGTGAGCTTTATGTGCATTGAAGTGAAACAGAGATAAATATCTCACTTCCCCATGACTTTGTTTCATATCAGTCTTTTTTATTTATGTTCTTTTATCTACCTCAGATTAATCTAGATGTTAGTTTTTATGCTGAATATGAAAGAACAATGCTTGGTAAAATAAAACTTTTTTTTCCCCCCTATTTAGATCCTTAAATTTGCATTAGTAGAAAAAAAAATCAGGAATGTAGAGGTGCAGGAACATTGTCTATGCAGAGGTAATCTTTATATTTTAATCTGCTTTTCAAGTGTGGCTGACAATATAGGATTACAGAAATATGATTTTTGTGACTATTATTTGTGTGATGGAATAGAAGAGATATAACTTTTATGTTACTGAATGTTCAGTAATGGTTGTTAGGATTTAACCACATGAAAGCTAATATACCTCCGTATTTTATCTCCCTAAAAAGACTTCTGTTTTGACTTTCACATTAGTGAGAGTCAAAAGCTTTAACAAGTCAGTGGTTTTCCTTTCTTATCTTGCCTACAGTTTAGATATTAAAACTTCAATATGGGCACACAAGTAGTATCTGCAGCTTCTGGAAATCAGTGTAGAGAGAAGTTCATGCAATTGATGTGTGTGTACACTGTGAAGTTGGATTCCTCCCTGGTTTGCCTCAGGTTTCTCTTCTCTTTTGCTCATGCTCCATGTACGATAGATTGCTCTAAGCCTGTAAAAGCTTTCTCCCCCTAGATGAAGCCTAGCTTAATAATTAAAATTAATATGGGGACTTCTCCAGTAGGCAGTATGCATGGTCTATACCATATCTTGCTTCCTCTGCCCGGTTTGTTTTCCTGCAGGCTTCTTCCCTCACATCATGATGCAGAAACACAAATTAGGTGGCTTTAAGGCATTTTTCTCCTTGTCTTGAGTAGAGACCAGGGCCCTGGTGGTGTGTCATATTGTGCTATGCTGGATCTGCACCTGTTACTGCAGATCTGCTTCCTGAAGTAGATAACAAAACCAGTACATCTTGCCAAAGATTATAGCAATGACAAATCAGGGTTGAACTGATAGTCATCCAGTCTTGACAGTCTCTGATAGGTTTCTTCATTCTGTAGAGAGGGATTTGGATTATTGGAATCCACCCCCCACACTAGCACCATCTTGCTGTCAGGTACCTGCAGAGCCTCAGGATGACAGATATTCTTCAGCTGTGGCTGTGTTTCAGTTCTCTCAAATTCTGCGAAGAATAATCCCTCGAAGGGAGATAGAGCTCTCAGTCTTTTTAATTTGAATTGCCAAGGAAATGTAAAAGTAGTTTTGATCCCTTTTGATTCTTGTCCAAGAAGAATTGGGTTATTCTGAAATAATACCGTATTAGTATGGTAAGTTCTGAAACAGTGTCCTGTTTCACTGAAACATGCAGACTTGGAGTAATTGGCATGGAATAACTGGGATCTTGAGAGATTTCTGCTGTGTCCTGTTTTGTTCCCAGAAGTAGTCAGTCTTTTCTTAAAATGTAAATGCTCTTTGGAAGTTATTCAATATTCACCAGCTATGCTTTCAAACCTTTGCTCATGTTCTAACCCATGTTAACTAATGTGATTATAAATTTTAATTCAAATAAAACATAAATGCTTATTGCAGCTGACATCAAACATGAATATAGTTTGTATAACACAATCTACAAGTGTCTGTTTAAAATGTTGAAGTCATTGTTCATACTCATGTACACCAAAAAGGCTTCCTGAAATATATTATAACTAGCTGCTGGTTACTTACTGCAAGTATATTGAATGGAAGGGCTGATTAGCTGTGGTCTGTATTGTATTTTATTTCAAAATGTGATAGAATAATTATGTGGCTCAGGAGGGTTATGAAGCCATAAATG
Organism: Acanthisitta chloris; assembly: GCF_000695815.1. Lineage (NCBI taxonomy): Eukaryota > Metazoa > Chordata > Aves > Passeriformes > Acanthisittidae > Acanthisitta > Acanthisitta chloris. The sequence goes on along the minus strand of NW_008688833.1, from coordinate 156,573 downwards.
TAGATACCATTTAACCTATATCTTGCACTAGGGAAACAAAAAGCCTCCTCCATGCATTTTTTTGCTGAAAACTTGTCTTAAAAACCCCTAAGTTTTGCAATAGTGGAAGATCCTGATAATTGAAATGCCTTTCAACATAGGCATATTTATAGTGTTAGTTATATTGAACTAAACCCAATAATAAAACACATCAGATGATTCAATGAATTTTTGACAAATGCTAAATTAAATTTACTTCAATTAAATTCTTAAATTTTTCCAATTTTATTTATTCAAACTTGAATAGCTTCATTGCCAGTTTTGGCTTCTATTGATAGCATGTGTTCCTGTGTGTTTTACACAACCATTTTTGCTTAACAAATGAAATTCTAGGTTGACATCTTTCTTTATTAAGAGTCAAAAATAAGTATATTGATTGGCGAAAGAGGTAAATATTAATATAGCTTAACTGAAATTTATAGAAATGTTATTTGTCTGTTTTTTCTGGGGGCAGGAATGAAATTACTGCCCGGTTTAACATATTAAACTTCCTTTTAATGAGTTTTGAAACGTGAAGTATTTTCTGTGTTGTACCAGAGACCTCCTGGAATCATCCAATACTAAACAGATGATAATAGAGCTGATGCAGTGGATTAATTTGAGGAATTGCTCATCAGTTGACTAACAAGCTGTGAGCAGTTTCCTGTTAAGTAATGAAATTAGTGCATATTTTTGGCAGCACTGCTCTGCCTGAAAAGAGCATGGTGTACGACCTCAGCATCTGTATTACCTTGTGGTTGGATAAACACTGAAATGTCTGAATGAAAGCATTTGAAAGTATTTCTTTTGACATATTGATATTATAGAGCACATTCCTTGGAACAATGGAAATGTTCAATCAAGCCAATGAATCTTTAAACCACTTACCACTTCCAAAGCCTGAGTCAAGATCAGGTGCTGCCTTTCTCAGTGCATTAGTACCTGTGTATTGGTGCAATTTTTTATGACCAAAGTGCCCTTGTATAATATATCTCTCTAAGGATATATGTAAGTATACTTAGATCTCTCAGTTAAACAAGTGTTCTGTGATGTGATGCATGGAAATTTTCTGACATATTACTGAATAAGACTAAAAATGCATCATCAAACAGTCTAGTTTTACTTTAGTGCCTCAGGGCTATATTTGCACAGTACATTGCTGCTTGTTCCAGTGTAATCAGAAAACTTAACAGAATGATTATTTAATTTTATTCGTCAACTTGAGTTCATAGAGTAAATACATGAACCAGAATACAACCTCTGCTAATGATTATTATAGGACAATCGCCTCACTTTCGTAACCTATTAACTGTCTTTACAGCTAGTAGATTGGAGATTTTCAGGAACTAAAATTCTGAGAATCAATTCTGGGATGATTTTGTTGTTGTTTTAGCAGGTAATTGTGAATTTAACTTTGAAAGAAAAGAGGTTGATTATAGAAAGCATTTATTTTGTGTTTTAAGGACTTTTTTGAATGTGTCATTAAGATGCTCATAATTTATCTCCCTGTTTCAGTAGAAATTTACCACTCTTTGTTTCAGTTCTATCTCAATTTGAGGATAAGACTATGGAAAGTAGTTTTGAGAGGGTCTGAACACCTGATAAGAGTAAAATATAGGACATTCTTATTACAGGACTGAGTACAAAATTTCCCATGAAAAGTGGTCATAGATGCATTTCTAATTGCTTCTGGTTTGACTGAATTGGGAGTAACACACCAATGTGCAAGTCAGTGTTTGTCTTAAAACTCCATCATTGCTCATAGATACAAAACTATAGTTGTGTGGGACTCATTGCTGTGAAGTACCTGGCATGAAGAATTAGCCAGAAGTAATTGGGGCAACTGTTAATTATTCTATCACCACTGAACAAAGAAGTTCTTCCCCTTATCTGTATTAGCCAAAACAGTGAAACTCTTTCAGGTAAGAGGGAACATTATTTAATCATCTGCTCTCATCTCCTACAGACTACATAACTTGCTGTAGGACCTTAGTCATCTTATTCCTAGTCCAGTGGTTGGGGCTGTAGCATTTGGCAAAACATGCAGTCTTACTTCAAAGATTTCCATTAATGGCTCTGGTTAACAGAGAAGGTGCAGTATCTATTCTCAAGCTCTGTCATGGTATGAGTGGTTAACCTATTATTTTACTTGTGAAACTTTTCCATAGAAACAAGAGGAGGAATCAATATTTGGGAAAATGCATTTTTACTTTCAGCTATATTTAGCTTGACAGGTCTTTTGACCTTTTTAAAAAAGATTTATTATGGGATCATTTTTTTATTCTATTTTCTGTTGTCACCAGTTGTTCTTTATAGCTGTCAGCTATACAGAAAATCAGCACCTTCAGATAACTGTTACAAATTGCTAAAAATTCAACAACTACTTATAAAAAAATCTCTGCTCTAGGAAAATATGAGAAATCTAAAGTTTTGGTGTTTTGTAGATTAGATAGCCTTCCTTGTTTGCTTGAAGAGCACAAACAAAATTGCCTTAAACCTTCTCTAAACCTGTTATCAGCAAATCACTGGCTGAGAGTACAAACAGAGAAAACCAATACTAACATGACATTCACGCTTAAGTTTTAAATGCAGTTGGGTTTAGTATGAAATCACTGTAAATGGTCACATTTGTCATCAGTGACTGCACATGCGATAACCTGCATCTGTTATGTGTGTTCTGGGTGTCCAGATACACATGGAGCAAATACTGTGTTAAATATTAATATCTGAAGGCTGAGAAAAAAGAAGATCAAAACGGCCTAGTTAATGCTACCTGCTTGGTTTCTTTGGTAAGACAGTATGTGTTAGACTACCATCTGTGCCCAGTGAAAACAGATGGGCAGCAAATGGTAGGATTTGCATAGTCCTCTTAAAAGGCAGTAAATTGAATAAAATGCAGTTGTGTTAGCAATTTTTAAAAATCTCTATCTCTGTATGTTGTTGCTCAGGATCTTGGTTATGTTCAAGTGACTTTCCAGCTTTAGAATACACAATCCTCTCATTCGTGTCTGTTTAGTTTTACATAACCTCCAGTGTTGCATTAGGGCAAGAGTATTATTCTGTCCCAGCTCATTCTCTCTGTAGCTTTTTACCAGATGTGTTTGTAAACAAGCTTTGCAGATATTCTCCTTTTTCTATTCCCATATTTGTCATGCCTTTGACTGAACTTGTGTCTGCCATTTGTAAATTTCTCTGAAACACAATAATCAATTATACTCTTCACTCACTTCTACAGATTTCAGTTTTCACTCATTGCTGCTTTTTTTGATTTTATCTCTGTGTGCCAATGAGCGTGCTGACATTTATGACTTCCTGGGAGAAAGGAGAAAACCCACTGTAAATGCAACATCTTACTGTTGTTTTCTAGTAGTGCATGAAGTACAACCTCAAAATACAGATCTTTCAGGTTAGCTGCCTGGCAATGTGGAGCTTTCACAGACTAGTAACTAAATGGCTTCCTTTTTTGGAGGTGAATTTACAGCCAGGTAGTTTCTATTAATCATTGTGTGTGTGTATATATATATATCTGCATATGCAAAAGGAAACTGAACATTATTGGTCCCTTCCAACCCAAGCCATGCTATGTTATTCATGAAACATTGCTGGACTCATGACCTCAGAGTAACTGCTTTTCACAATTTACTGCTTCAGGTTTAGGGTTGATTGGGTTCAATCACATGGTGATTGTATTTGTATTTGCATTCTGTTTCTGGAACCAATGATTCCCAGAATGACAAAGACCTTGAAAAGCAGTCTCAGTTGAAGAGATGAAAATATGTAGTCCTATGAGTTTTGGCTATTACTGTGGTATCTGGGGATACTTTGGAAAATAAATAGTTTCTAAATCCATAGGAATAAAAAAATTGTGAATAGTGTGGATATGAATTTGTATTTGACTTGAATAACTGGTCATATCTTTCATAACATTTTTTCAGCTAGCCAACTGTAATCTATATATAGACTTGCCATTAAATACAAGCTGTCTATAAGCTTTAACCTGAAAGAAATCAAAGTTGCCAAAAGCAAAATTTTCAGCCAGTATAGATCAAAGTAGATATTTAACTGTTCCTGAGATTAATTCTTGCATAATTTATATGCATGAACAGAAAATCACTGTGAAGAAAAATAAACAAGACAAAGGTCATCGTAGACCAAAATCTCACCCTTATTGGTGCCAAAAAAAGTTTGTATTTTTAAAATATTTCATGTTTAGCATTCTAAGAGAGCAGCCAAGTCTAGCAGTATTTCACCTTTTCATAGTGGAGGGAAAAAGATGAAGAGCTATTTATTTAACCAGCTGAATGAACTGAAGACATAAAGAAGCTCATTGTAAAACTGAATCCTACGATACTTAAACCAAAACCCACCAAGAGTTACTGTTTAATGAAGTAGTGCCCAATTAATCTAGCACAAACAGAGGGCTGTAAGGCTAGGATTAGGTTGCATGTGCTCATTAAAGAATTCAGTGAGCTTAGCTACGTGCAGTTAACAGAATGAAGCTTGGTAGGGGGGCACTTATTTTTTGCAAACCGATGGAGTCATCTCAAAAACCAAGAATAATACAATTTCCCAATATGTTTTGGTAATAAAGAGGTGTCACTCACATATTTTAAAACTATATTGAATAGAAGAAATAATAAAATGCCATATACCTTTTTACATTATATTAAGGAAACCATTACCAAGATGATCTGTAGTTCTGGTTTTGATACTTGAAAGACGTCGAGCACAGATTCTAGAACATGTATAAAAAACACATAGGAAATATTTAAGAGCCAACAAAATTGCTGTTGACATGAAAATAAAGGGCATCAGGATATTTTGTTTTCAGTTATGCAGAAGTTGGATAAGATACAGCATGTTCAAAGTTTCAAAGCAGGAAATTTCTCCTAATAGAAAGTTATTTAATTTAGCATAGAAAGGCATAATGCAAAGGCTTGAAACTAAAGCTAAATATATAGATTCCACGTATAGCATGACATTAATAGTGAGGATAGCAAAACACCACGGCAATATATTTCAGAAATAAAAAAGACAGAACATCTCATGTAAAGACAGAAAAACTCAAGTTGAATCTCATTTGAAGGACAAAACCTAGGACTGTGGCATTTGTACCAGAATATGCCCTCTCCTTAGTAGACAGAAAATTAATGTATGTAAGACTTGCAGAAACTCCATGAAGGAAATGTAAAACTATGTATTCCAGGAACTCAAAGTAGCTAAAGGTGATGTTTTCATAATTGTTATCTTTTTACAAAATCCATCCTGTGACACACATACAACTGACTAACCTTCTGGTTGATTTAGTTGGTTAGTGGTGTGGTTGAATTCTTCAGTCATTCTAGTACTTAATTATTTAGATAATGCATTGGTGCTTTTTAAACTGATAAATCACTCAATTCAGTGGAATAAGTCTTCTGCAAGGAAAAGCTGTCCTATATTCTGGTTACACACTAAATCAATTTTACAGTTGGTTTATATAATGGAGTAACACCAGCCCACAAGCATCTGCTCTTAGGGTGCTGCATAGTCCTACTCAAACATGTACCAGTCAGTGCAGATCAGATGACAGAACTCCTTCAAGCAGCAATGCTACTTCTGCAGCTCCCCACAATTCCCAAATGTTTTAATGGAGATTGCCCATTTCTATGTAGGTCTTTTAATAAAATGGTGGATGTGAGATTGTATTTTCTGCTTAATAATTTTAACACCTTACTTTAATGTTAATTACTGTACACAGATTGCTTTTAGTCATGGAAGAAGGTAGTTAAGTACCGCCAAAAAATTAGAGATGCTTATTTACATAGCTTGGTGTCATTTTCTTCTACTGAAGAGTTTTGATTTTGAAAAAGGCCCTATGTGTAATTTAAGAGTTTTTACTTGACAGGGATCATTTGTTAGCTGCCTTGGAATGCCTTGGAAGGAGATTCATAAAGAGTCATAAAGATACCGTGTCTTCACTTCCTTTTCCTTGCAAAGAGGAACGAATCAGACTGCAGTCCTTGTTATTGCAAAAAGATTTAATCTGGCAGTTCTAAAGAATCACCCATCTTAATGAATAAAAACATGTCTTACCTCAGCACCTTCCAGTCCCAAGAAGTTAAATAGCTGCTGCATGTAACACTGCTGTCAAGTTCAGGAGTCAGTTCTAAAGGATCTGCACTTTCAGTTCTCAGTGAACACACAAGTTCACACAGACTGTCCAAGTCTTTGCATTCCATAAGCTCTAACCTCTGAGAAGAAGGAGAAACATCAAATCTCTGTGTATCATGTATGAAAAATGAGTCACAGAATAAAAAAGCTGTGGGGTGCTGTGGAAAGTGTGGTCACAGATCATGCTGAGTAGCTTTGCCCATGGATCCCTCTCGTATGTATATAATAATTGGCAACTTTGATTTCCAGCAAAACATATCCACATATGCATGTGCTCTGACATCAGGCATTCAAAATACAATGTGTATGGATACATCTTGAGAATATCAGATCTATACTAAGCAATCTTTATACAAGTGACCAGCAGGACTTGGAGGAAAAAAAATCTGTCTGTGGTTGTAGTATTGGGAAATGGAAATTTTCTTCATTTTGTGATGGAGCGGCCCAAGATATGAGAGTGTAAATTCTTGGTTAGTAAGGTCTGTCCTGGAAGTCTGCATCTTGGAAGCTGAATCCAAGCACTTAAAATTAGGCATCTTAACAACCGAATTTTTTTTCCAAAATAATGATAAGCTTTGGAATATCAGCATGTTGGAATACTTTGTGAACAAGTGTTGCATACAACCGTATGCAGAGCAAATTATCCTATTTCACTCATGCAGATCTTAAAACCAGGATTCAATGTTGTTTTCAGAAAGAACGTTTTTCAGTCAGAATGTTATTACTGTCACACTTTCACTGCTCAATGCACATAATTTTGATTCTACTTGTTTCACTCCAGATCCCAACAGACATCAGGCTTAGTTTTCATCTTTTTCTCTTTTATGTATAAATTAGGATAATCTGGCATGTCTGTGAAGGCCCCTGGGAGATCCAACATACTGATAAGGGAGAGAAGATAGTGACTGGCTTTTATTCTTGAAACCCATGGTATCTACTTTGAGGTATTCAGGTGTATTAGTCCCCCCTTTTATTATCCTCAGAGATATTCCATTTTCCCAGATAGCAGAGTCATCATTTAATGAAAAGGCAAAAAGAAAAAGTATGAATTCAGTCCAAATCCTGAACTGTAGCTACTTCTTCTAGAACACACTGGTATGAAAAGATTTGATGAGGTAAGGTTGTACTCCTCCATGCTTGGCAGCAAAGCACAGAATTTGCAGAAGATGGGCTAAAGTGCCAAGAACGTGTGCCAAGTCATCATATCTCTTCAGCTCCTTCTGCTGGAAGGACCTCACCACAGCTCACAGAGTGTTTGAACACCACCATCAGTCAGTGCTAATGCTGCTATTTAAGCTCCAGTCCTTACTTCAGGGCAATGGGCCAGCATGAAGCAGACGGCACAATTTCTCTCTTATTTTAGTAATTCGTGAAGTATTTCAGGGTGAACACTGATGCATATAAATGTGAATTTTTGGAGAGTGCTTTGTTTGTTTGGGATATGCTGAGTGAAGTCATCTACTTTGTTAGGATGTTTCCTAGAAAACTGACTTAGCATGATACTGATGCCAAAGGGTGACACTTAGTCAGGGCAACGCTACTGTAATTTTCATTAAAGGTAATCATTAACTAGTGTCATGTATTTGTACTGAATATAAAGCTCAAGTTAAAGGGGAAAACACTTATCTGTTAAGACTTCCACTTGGTTTGAAATCTCCAGTGGGCTGGTTGCTTGCTTGGTTGATTTTGGTGCTTTCTGTCATGTTACAAAAATGTGGAAAAAGAGTAATGCAGAGCAGTTGTTCAAAATGGACCAGAGGTTTATCATCAACCTTAAAAAGTATCCTAGGCTACAATACATCTTTAGTGTTCATTTTAAATAGGTTGTTTAAATGATGCAGGTTTTTATTACTTTATCAGCTATGATCGTATTCAGGACTACAGTTTGGCAACAAGAAGCTAATAGAGTTAGTTTTTTTCTCTACCTTGCTGTTCTATAATTAGTTATCATACTTCAAAAACAGCTTTTCATCTATAGAGACCAGTACATTGAGATCACTGTCACAGGAGATACTGTATTCTTTCATAAAACACAGTCTCCAGCTTACAAATAGAGAAATGAAGACACAAGGAAGAAAAGATGCTTTTTTTTCCCCTAAGGTTATTCACTAGGCCAGTTGGCAAAATCAAGAGTAGAGCTCAGGTCTCTCAAGGTCTGTGATGGCCATTAAACTGCTTGTTTAACAACTGGAAAAGCTCTGCATTGTACTTCTATTGATGAGACAGAGACCAATAGTTACATGTGAGCTCTTATTAAATTGTGAAGTGACTCACTCTACGAAGCATTTTCTGAGCTTTAAAAAGTAAAGCCTGATACAGAACTCTGTTACTGACCTTAGTCCTAAGTTATTGGTTTATAAGATTTTGATAAGTTCAAAAATCTGATACATTCATGTGTTATATGCACCAATAATGTCTGAAGAAAATAAATTAAAATGCATTCTGCTGGATTTGTGTGTTAATTCATGTGTTTATTTCACAGGCAAAAAATACCCCAGGCAAGAACAGATTACTCACAATTGTATGTGTTTCAGACTGATGATGTTGGTACTTTCATTAGTATAGTGGAAAGTCAGCATGAATTCTTTTGTTTTTACAGAAAGCAAGAAGAATTGAGGTTAATTAAAGGTTAATTGGAGTTTAATTGGTAGTTCTTTTTTTTCCTTCTTTACTTCTGGTGATAACAGGAATGTTAGAATCCTTGACTTTGATGGCAACAGATTGGGCAGGCCTGGTGTTGATTGCTACTGCCAACATGAAAGTGGTGCTGCAGTCCTGCAGCTCCAGTTCTTAATCAATGAGGTAAGGACATATTTACTCAGATTCTTCTGTATAAATTTAGTTGAATAAGTCAATTAATGTATTGTAATTGAGTGATATAACTTTTCACATTGACAAATTGTGCCAACTAGTAAGTGGAGTACATCCAGAGGACATTCACCAAACAGCCTTTTAGAGGACTATTTATGGGACTGCACACAGGGAAAAGTATTGCTTTCACATACATCAGCATAAGGTACTGAACAAAAGGCAATCAATATATGAACGTGTGCAGGTAGATGTAAAATCCATTAAATCACTAAATATGCTTCACAGTCCTGTTTCAAATAGAAATTAATAAATGAACTTAATCTTTCTATGGAAATATATTGATGGTTATAGGTTGAAAACTCAATAGTTGGGGATATGCTATTACTTGAAGCAAGGAAAAGCTATTGCAGAGATCATCAATCAAACCATCGTGCTTACTCTTGGTAAATGGTTTGTCGAAATCAAGTTTAGACTTGAAGAAGAATCAGTGACAGATTATAGCTTGCTCTGTGCATAAGATTTCTGGAGATGTTAAAAGGCAAGAAGACTTTCTGGAGCATATAAATCAGGCTTTTTTTTCTCGGACCTCATAACTACTTGGCCAAATCATAAGCTAGTTGTAGTTCAGTTTTGATTAATTTTCTCCCATGACATAAGAAAACAATTTTGACAGTTTCAAGTGTTCTTTCTAAATGTGAATATCTCAGGGATTCTCAGGGGAAGAGTTTTAGTTTTGTGGGTTTGTAGAATTTTTTTTTTTTACATCTGTTTGGAGAAAGTAACTGTACCACAGATACAGGGGAGGGAGGATTGAAACTCTAAAAACAATCAGGCCAGTGGAATTTTTTAGAGAAAGGCAAGGTACATTTAGAGAAAGGCAAGGACAACATTTGAATCAGTGTTCTTTCTTTTCATTAGGTGACTGGCAAAACCCCCTAATGCATAGGTTTGATCTCATTTCTGTGGTGGATATTCTTTATGACTCTTTGGGAGATGAGAATTAAAGCATGGATCACTCTGTATTAGAAAAACCTCGCCTTCATAAATCTCATTTGCTTAGGTCAATGTTGAAAAGAACAGTTGCTAGGATCAGGAAGAAAATCAAAGATGCAAAAAAAGGAAGATTATCAGTCATAGTTGATACGAACTAATCATTTCAGTTACATCTTTGCCCTTCCTCAGGATAAAGCTTTGACTTCTGTTTGGGCAATATCTAATTCCTTTCTGCAATAGTAAGACACAAGGATAGATCTTCTGTACCAGACCTGATCTGAGATATGAATATAGTAAACCACAGCAGGAGCAGTAGTGAACTTCCTCTGCAGTCCATTTTGACACGTCATCAGTGTTGTATGGCGAGGAGAAAGGTACTCAGAAGGAGGCAGAATATGTTCACTCCAAGCTGCCCAGGCAAATTGAGGTCTGGACTTTCTGGAAGATGTCCATTTTTGGGGTACCAAAAGCAGAACCAGTCTTCATAGTATTTCTGGCCTGATAAAGACTGTTGTCTACATCTCTTAGTGCTTCCTAAATCCTCTCCCCTTGCAACCTGTGCCTACTTTCTTATCTGCATCCTCTTTTCACAGTTCCAGTTTTAAATTTTCATATTATCTTGATGTGACTACTGAACTGTCACTTCTGTGCATGTGTGTGCACTACTCCCTTTATCCCTTAGTTACATCCTTCACACTCCCCTTTATAAGTAAGCGTTGTTTGTTCTCCATGTCATTAATCTCTGTGCTTACGTGGAAATGCGTGAAAGTTGACATGTATAACCTTGGTACAAAGCTTTAATTTGCGTTTGAAATTGATAGAATTTTAATTTAACTTTGTCTGATCTTGTAGTAATTTTAAATATTTGCATTTACCAGGTCAATTCAGATTGACTTTTTTTATGGTAGAATATTCTTTTTCCTAGAAGAAAGGAATAATTTTTCATTAACTGGTGGTTTTACAGGTAGATCATTAACAGTGAGGATCACTTAAGAGTAAGACAGAATCTGCAGAAAAGTAACATGTTGCTGTATTTTGTGTCTGCTCTAGGGTGCTTTGGTTAGTGCATGTGCAGATGATGCACTTCATTTGTGGAATCTCCGACAGAAACGACCAGCTATCCTACATTCTCTGAAATTTAACAGAGAAAGGTAAGACTATATGCCATGAAAAAAGAATCACACTAAAAAATAACACTTACTTTCTGGAATTACTATAATACCTGCTTATTATTTTCCCTATCTACAGGTGGATATATTTTTGTCTTGTATTTTTTTCTGTGAGTCTTGTTTCCATAGAACAAAAACTATTCTTTCTCTTTCTGCAGCATTCTCAGAACTAGAAAAATTTTGTCTGCTTTTTATCAAGATGTTCTTCATTTTACCTTGTATTTACATGAACTGACATGAGCAGTAATGTGGGTTTTTTCATAAGACCAGACACAAACACTGGGATCCTTTTGGTTGATCTGTTGTTCAGTAATAGACAGAGTACCTCAACTGGCTGTAGGAGGGTAATAGTTATTTTTTTACCTTGAAAGTGTTTTATTTTTATAATATACTGGAAGTTTAGCAGAAATAAATTGTGAATTTGGGAAACTATGGTAAATGTCAAGTAAACGAGAGACTGTTTTTCTAAGTTTTACGGTGTCAGTACCTAACTGTAAGAACCTCTACTGAAAATAGATTAAATGAGTGGTTGTAATTTTCAAACTCAAACACGAGCTGAGCACTTTAATCTGTATTTAGTCACCCAAGTAAAGCCTACTATGATGTAGTGGAACACTTCTATTAAGCTAAAGTTCTATGTTTCTATTAAGGAATTAGGTCAGTAGTCAGAAGACTATTCAGTGCATAAATGCAGTAGTTGTTTTTGACTGGAGATTCAAGTGATATTGTCATTCTCTTAGCATATACATTCAATGTTTATTAAGATGCAGCAATTTTTAAAAATATTTATATATTTGCTTGTGCAGTGGTGAAATGTACCAGTACTTTTCCAGAGCTGTGAAATAAACAGACTCATCAAAGCTTTAGCTGTAGCAAATCTGGAAATTATTATGGAAATACATTTTTTCTTTGTTGTTTATTCTTCAGATACATGTCATGTTTGCACTTAAATGTCACCAAGGTGCATGTTTTGTTGTGAGAAGTATAGCATAATAATTTAGAAAATATACAGCCTGATTCCAAGGAGTTTATAACCTCTGGCAAAAGTGTATCAGGTGGTTTGGGACTCTGTGAGGGAAGATGAAAATGAGAAATTACGTGTACATTTGCTAGCTGCTTCTGAACAGTAAGTCATCATTTTGCATATGTTGAAATGTTTGATTCTTGCTATTCTTAGCAGGTAGGTGCATTATTCCCAATTTGTCATTGAGAAATCTAGATATGGTGGAAGTTATTCCAGTACATCTTGGTGCAGCTCTCCCAGCCAGCAATTGGACATACAACCTGAGGAATCAATGCTTATGAGAATTCAATCTTTGTTCATCTCTGTTTGCCTTCCCTTCAGAGACATGGTATATTGGTCAATATTCTATTAGCATTTCTTTTTAAAATAAACTCACACAAATTTGTGCTTTGCTAAGAGCAAAACATTTGTCATCACATTTGCCTAATTTTTTTTTTTTTGTTCCGTCACCCTAAAACATTGCGCAAAATATTTCGGAATACTGGGAAACTTTACCTAAACCAAAATTTTTTCTAATGACATTTTTGAACTGAGGTTTAATAGGATCTGAAAATGTAGTTCTTTGTAACAACTGCATGTCTAACTATATTGCCTTTTGTCAAAATCTAGTAAGTTGTAAGTAAAAAAAATTACTCAGTTTTTTTATGCATATTTTAGGTAACTGGTTCAATCACTGACATTTAGGTAATTTTTATTAGCACATCAAAGGCTATGAGGCAAATATAATACTGTCAAAGAAGTAAGTCAAGTTTTAAATTAAAAAAAAGTTTTCAGTAAGTATGAAGATAGGCCACTGTAGGCCGTTCATATCTTGTCAGGGTTCTCTAGCAATGGCCTAAGTTCCTAGGTTTTTGGTGTTTTTTTTTTAATTCAAGCACTTGGCTCCAGAATGAAACCTCTTCTTTTTTTTTTTTACTTTGTTTTTTATTTACATACATATCCATTAATTTCAAATCATCTGACTTTCAATTTTCTAAGCACAATTGATGCACTTAGTATGTAAAATTCAACATAAGCCTCTGGGCAAGTAGCAAAAAAGTAAGGCTAAAACCCCAATTGACCCTCTCATTTTGGAACGTTTTTCTGTATATATGACTAATAGAGTTAAGACTAAAAGAGAACCCTTTTTTTTCCTGAATATATTTTTAGCACCAGAGAACAGAAATTATAAATTACGGAATGCTCAGAGAAACAGCAAATAATGAAATAATGGTTCCCTTAGCCATGAGAAATCTATGGCAAAAAGAATCTAAGGGGAATTTGAGAGGCTGATAAAGCAATAAGATCAAAATTGATTTTCTTCAAGAAATTCAACAATACGTCTTCCAAGAACTAATGCCTTCACTCCTGGAACAGTTAAAAATACATTATTTTCATCTTCCCCTCTCCTCTTGCAGGAGGAGGTTAAGGGCAGGCAAGATTTATACTGAATAGAGAAAGATTCTTTCATTTGTCTTAGGTTTGTGACTCAATGAATGAGCTGGTTCTGATGTTTCTTTAATGGTGAGAAATGCTTGCTGACTGAAAATAGGTTTTAAAACACTGATGCATGTTTTCAGAAAATAGTAAGGTATTGAAAAAGGCCATTCAGGGAAGTATTTGTACAGTCAAGGCTAGTTCTTAAAAGAACATAATTTATAATGTAATTTAATTTTAGGTTTGGACAGCCTTTGCAGAGCCAAACACATAATTATTCAGATGCATTTTGCCTATGAAAATGGAGCATGTGACTCCTTCAAATGTTTCTATTTGCATGTCTCGCTTGAGAATGTATAGAAAATTGTAATGTTATTCATACAGTGTGTTTGTCTCTTGGATAGACTGGTTTAGATTTTTATTAACAAATGGCAGATTTACTTCATGAACTGATGCAATATAATGCACTTAAAATTCTAATATTTTATCTGCTTGTGATAATGAAGATAATTGTATCAGTCCAGATTCTTGATTTATTTGACTCCAATTGATTAACTTTCATGTAGAATCAGTTTGTTCTGAGCTTGTACCATATTTGATGCATGAACCACACAGCTGTTAGATTCTGTTAGATGGATGAATGCTGCTTAAGTCTCTGGCTGTTACTCAGTGCACCAGTCATCATATTGTTGTGCTGTTTAATTTGCAACTTGCTTCTGCTTCTTGACATTTAAGACTGCAGGATAATAGACTAAAATCTACTCCTAGCAGTATTTATGCATAGGTTTCTGCAACTGCTTGAGTCAAATTTCCCCAACTGTATACATGTCTATTTTTCCCCTTTCCCTTCCACAAACATAAAAAAAAATCTTTGTTATTTTCCTTGGCTGTTGGTAGCAGCATAGTTGAAAAAGCAAAGAACTCTGAATGCAGCACGCTAGTTGTCTTTCATTTAACATGTAGCATTGAGTATGAAGACACTGAATGCTTTATGAATAATAATTCACTACCAAAATGCACTTTTATAGCCATTAAGTCATAGCTTGCAGCCTCTCCAGACTTAGTTTTTCTTCTTCTGACCTATTGTTAAACTAATGATGATGCAACATTAGCAATATTAACTTGTCTCTCAAAATTCACTGCTCCTTTACTAAGTGTCCCTTTGGAGCAAATGTAAAAGGAGCACTGAAGAGACCTAATGGCAAAGAGATATTTTTGTTCTACAGTGTAATGCTCTGGATTTTTTAGCAAATTACATGTTTTGTCTTGTATAAAAATATAAAGTAATCATCTTAAATTTCTATTGGTATCATCAGAATATAATACAGTGCATTAACAACCTTCAAGAAAATTTAAATTTAAGCAATGTTTCAGTGCTCAGCCCCTTACCAAGAGCTCTAATGATAAGATGGTTACTCAAAGACATGCTTGACAGTAGCATAATGGTTGATAATACATGATTTGCTATTCCTTTTACAAATAGGATGGACAGGTAAAATTTTTTAATTTCTGGAAACACTCTATAAAAATCTTTTCAGTATTTTTGAATGTTAGCATTATGGTCATCTTCCTTATGTGAGTGCTTCCTTTTCCTTCTTTGATGGCATAGGAGATTCCAGATTCATCTTCAGTAAGCATTTTAGGCAAATAACTCAGCTAATGGAACTAGACACTGTCTCTATCTGCTGCAAAGAACATTAGGATTAAGTGAAACCACTGGAAACTATTATTGGCCGTAATTATTTTTAATATAGTCACTGTGAAACCACTGGAAACTATTATTGGCCTTAATTATTTTTAATATAGTCAGAGCAGACATCAGCAAATACAGCTTTAAATATACAAGAGTTTGCATGTTCCCATTTAAAATTAGTGCAACTGGGATAGGAAAACCTGCAAGGATTACAGTGTGAATTCCAGGTCCTTTAGGCCATCAGGCACTAGTTTCACAGTTCATCTCCTGTCATTGTGAAGCTGAGCTGGTTCAGTTGCACTGACTGACATGGGGATTAGCCCTCCTCTTTTTTGCTTTTACCCACTGGTGGCACATAAACCAACAGTGCTGCAACAGCTTATACAGTGACTTACACTTGGCATACATGAACACGGTGTACACGTTCTGTTGGGTCTTTAAATCCATCTGCATGCACTCTGCACTGATGCCATGACAAGACTATAAATGACCTTCTGCAGAGGAATCTCAGATGACACATTCTGTATAACTCTTTTCAGGGCTCTGATCTGTAACACTTCAGTGTTAAGAGTATGCTGGCAAAGAGGAAGACTTTTAAGTGGGTGACTTTTAGAGCAAAACTTACTATCAGTTAGAAACTTGACTCCTACAGCTGAGATTTTGCAGTATTTGAAGAAAGTGATTACTACAATACTTGGAAGCAAATTTTCAAAATGAGTATTTTTTTAATTGTAACTCTTCATTTGTGTGTTAGTCTATATTCCTCCTTGAGAGTAGTTGTATCTTTGCCTATTTGTCTTGCTGTATCTTTGCAGGATTTTGTGTCCTGTGTTGCCAAGAGCATTTTAAATATTTTGTCTCTCCTTTGTAGATAAGCATCACCAAAATAGCAGCAAGAGGCTATTGAATGGACACTGGTGACTGGGTTTTAGTCTCAGCAGTACCTGTTTACTTGTGTGTTAGGGACTTGTGAGTTAAAGTAGATTGTCTGACTCATTGGCTGTTCAAGAAACTGAATTCCTGTGATGGTTTGCCTGCTGATAATCCAACATCCTGGTTAATATTGTATAACTGCAAACCCTGTGTTGTTTATGTACTTTCAAATTAGTCAGAGATCTGTCATCAAGCATGAAAGTAGGCTCAGTGCAGTTGCACAGTCATGCTATACCACAGAATAGATTCTGATTACATGGTGTGGCCCAGCATTTAACTATTCCAAAGGACCATAGAATTCAAATGCAAACAATATTTCACCATGCAAACCTGCCAGTTTCTCTTTTCTGATACGGATGTAAATTTTCTCAGGTTGATGATGGAAAGTACTGAGGAAACCAAAAGAAACCGTTCAATTGGTGTGTGCTTCCACATCTTGAAGATTTTACAGAACTTTCTTGTGCAGGTTTTTTTTATTGGTTTGGAGGGAGGGGGAGGCTCTTTCGTTGTTTGATTGGTTTTATATGCATGGCATGTCTTGCATCAGCGTTTGTCACTTTCGAAAGAATGATGCTCAGGGGTTTCAAAAACCAATCAATGTTGCTTTTGTGCAGTTATTGAGCTTGAAAAGATTCCGGAAGCTCATAAAAACCTTTGGTCTAGAGGGCTGTGCCTTAGTACTGCAGGGCAGGAAAGTGAACTTTGCCAAATCAATTCCAAAAGACAAAACACTGGAAAGTTTCTCCAGACAGACCCAAATCATGTTCATGTAGTTACCACGTGTCTCTGCCTTCTCAGTTAAAAAAAATATTAAAAAATAAAAATAGCATTCCTTTTTCAGATTTTGAATCTTGTTATGGAAAATTTCATACTGCACTTGACCTGTAGGATCAATGAGGGCCATAAGCTCATCCTGGAAAGGTGGCGTACAACCTAGCTGAATTAATGAAGGCCTTGGTCATAAAAATAAGTCAAGCACAAGAATTTTGGTATTTTATATCTTTAACATACATTAGCTAAATAATCAGAAAAGAGCAAAAATGCAAAACATAGATTTGTTCCCTGACATAAAGAATCAACAGTTTTGATTTGATAGATTTATGAGACTATGCAATTCCGCTAAAATCGAATGAAAATTCACATGATCCCTAAGATTTTCTTTTTAAGAGAGCTTAAACATGTGGGTCTTCAGTGGAGTGGAGCTGAAGGAACCTCCTCAGTCTAGTTCCCACAGTTGCACACCAGACAACTCATATATCTCCCTTTATATAATGGACAAGCTGACTGTGTTTTGCATTAAGAGGTGCTGGTCCCTTATGGTCCTGGTTAGAAAGGCACTCAAGATACTGTAAGTCAGCAATCAAAATGATGTTTATTAGAGCTAGCACTGCAAAGAATCTACAGGGATCTTACATCCCTGTATATGTTTGGAACCCTGAGTTGTGCTTTGTCAAACAAGCCTTCAGTAGCAGTGCAGCCTGCATCCATAGATAGTATTTCCCCATTTTTGTCATTCACGTTATTATAGGATTTTCTTGCAAGAAGACAACTGTGTGCATTATTCCTATTGTCAAACAGAAAGGACATTAAAACTTCCTTCTGTGCTGTTAGAGGAAGGTGGTGGAACCAGCAAGCAGGAGCTGCCTGCAGGCTTCTCTGTGACGAGGAGCTGGCTGCATTTTTCCAGCTTCCAAGGGTTACGTGCAGCACAACACAGCCTGGAGATCACACTGCACACACAGCCCCGTGCCACACAGCCTGGTGCCTACTCAGTTTAGCTGCTGCGTGGATCACCAGCTCCTCCACATGCAACTGTCCCAGTCAGGACCATTACACTATTATATAACTATTCAAGCTTAAAGCCACTATTTGCTATTCAGGAAAATTGTTCCATGTTAATTTCATCCTTCTGATGTCAAGAAACCTTCCAGCTTCAGGACTAAATTTATTTTTATGCCTCTTTTCTTCCCATTTGTTATGATATTCTGCTAACCACATTGTCATGCATTTTAAATACTTTGTCTCTCCTTTGCAGATAAACAGGTCATTCATATGCATTCACAACCTGGGTTTTGTGGTCTTTTTTTCACTACAAAAATCAAGATTCTGTGTTTTCCTTTATAAATTTTTGTCTTTATTCTCTTTTCTTTTCTTTGGCCCTTCTTCTCATATCAGTTCTCTCCCAGCTGATGATTCATCAAGGAAACATATTTTAGACAGGGTCCCATCTGTGCTCTGGCCATTGACATTGCCATTTTCTTCAGTAATCTCTGCAGGAATATGTTTACTGATGCATGCAAAAACGACATCTTCCTTTTATGTGGCTTCATCTTATCAGTGCTTGTGGTCTTGCTGTGATTGACTAATACACCCATTACACAACTTCCCTGATGTATATCTAGCTGGCAGGGACTGTGCTGCTTTTCAGTGCAAGCCTTTAACAGTGGAAGCAAAGCAAGACAAGGAAAATTAAAATTATCTTTTTCAATCACTTCTGTATCATAAGTTCCAACCCTAAAGTGGAAGTTCTTATTCTTTGAAGTTTGAGGCCTTGTCCTTTGCATTTTAAATTTCATTCTGTTTCTTGTACTTTACTCACGCAGATTGTCCTTCCTCTGAAATATTGTGTCCATAAAAGGTTTCATTAGTAACAAGGTCACTCATGAAATTGCAACAGCTGTAAAGCTAATACTTGAGAATCTCTCAAATATCCAGTAAAATATTTCCTTTTTCAGTAAAATCAAGTTGAAAACATTAAAAATGCAGTTTTATAGTGATGGTTTTTATAAATGCTGTATTTAATTTTGACATATGCTATATTTCCTATAATTGGAATATTCTGGAATAGCCTACCTTTGGTGAACCTACCTTCCATATTTTACTAGAAGTTTCAAACTTTAACCTTTTGAAACTCAAAACCCTTGGTTAGTGTGTATTTGTAAGTATATTTGAGTAAGCAGTCATAACATTACAGTCATAACATCATAAACCACAACATGGCTTAACTTTATTTGGTTTAATTTTTCTCATTCTTACCTTCTTAGGTGGGATTTTTAATGCAATCTGAAGTCTGTGCCACTACAGAAAAAGTGCTGCAAGAGTTTAAGCTGTCTAGTTTAAAACCAGTTTGGTTTCTTTATGTTTAAATGACACCAGGGTAGATGTTACTCTAAAACAGTATCACCTTTCATTGATTCGTTGTCAGTTTACTAGATAATTCTGTTGGTTGCCATTTCCAGGAATATATAGACATTATGGTTATTAGCAAAGTTTATTTTCTAATCTGTACATGATGCAATTGACTCTCTTATAATTAAAAAAGTCCTGGTCATATTTTTCAGTCTAGAATATTAGTAGGATCTCTATTGGTATCCAGATCCAACCTTGAATTTATGAATCTCTGTTCTTTTTTAATGGTGACTTTCACAGTCTTTTCCCAAATTAATTTTAAGTCCACCAGGATTCTGCCAATATTATTGTCAGTTTCATTTCCATTAAAAATGTCCTTAAGTGCATTATGCCACAGTATCTGCTTTTCTGCTTGTTTTCTAAACTACTTCTCTGTGGGCAAATAGAGCTGTTTAAGATGTTTAAGGTGCTTTTTTTTTTTTTCCCCACAGCTCTGTACATAAAGGTTCTATTTCCATACTGAAACTTTAAAATATACAATAATTACATTAGCACGGTATATAGTAATTTGTTTTTTGATAACTAGAAAGAAAAGTATCAAACCAGCAAATACATGTTACATTGGGTACATATATGCCTTTGTTTTAGAAGCATATATCCAGGACTTAAGAAAACACACAACAAAATGTGCTGAATAGTTAGCCAAATGTTTTTCTGTTTCATAATTATCAATCGATGGCAAATCAATTCACATTTTCCTCACATTGGTGCACTAAAAAAGGTTTACAGAAAATGTGTGATATGCTATATATTAATTACTCTTAGAGATAAGAGCTGTATTTGATAGCAAAAGGGCCATAAAAACCTGAACGAAAACTTACAACCAATCACTTCATGTACACACACATGAAATCACCATGACCCATAGAACTGCTGGAGAAAACTACATAGCTAGCACAGTTACCTCAGGACTGAACAACAGTACAGGGACTAGAGGACCTTCTGGCCTGACAAACCACCTTTTCCAAACTACCTCTCCCTCTGTGTTACTCTGACTGTAGTTCCTTTTCTTGTTTCTTTAAGAAAAATGCATCTCTTCAAAATTGCATTTTGCAAAACGTCTTCAGTAGGGAAGAAAAACATATCCTGAATTATTTCATTTTTATGTCACCTGGAGCCCTCTGATTGTCTGCCTGAGTAACTTATATGTAGGTTTCTTTCCTCAGGAAAAAATCCTTTAGCAGTAGACATAATGTTGCTGTATGCTGCCAAACCTTACATCATATGCTGAGCAGTGTGCTGCTTGTTTCTAATGCTTTGTAGAAAATAAAGCATGTTTGTCAGTAGATTTATGCTTTTTTGAGAAAACACAGGGTAACATGTTATATTGCTTTCACATGGCAAATATATTGCCAAATTGCTCTAAGGCCAGGTTTGAATAGCAAAATTTAAAATACATACACACAGCTGTACACTGAACAACTGTTTCATGGTCTTAGTCATAACAAATGAGAAGTCCGATACTGTAATACACAAATATACACCATCTATCTCATATCATACACAATTATATTAGGCAAGATTTCTTTTTAAAAACGATGTCTTTTAAAATTTAAACTAGTTTAGACAGCATAGACAGCCTACATTATCAGTTGGGATTTTCAGGTATAGCACAGATACGGGAATCATATGGCTTTATCTTTTGAAGATTTCAAATTAGGGTTCTGAGACATCTTTCATAGTTCCATTCAGACCTATTCTTTCACCTCTATAATATTAGATTTCCAGTCATATCTTAAAGCAGTGAAGAACACGCACCATTCTGTTGCTCTAAGTAATTTGGTTCTTGGAAACCACACCACCCCTTTCCTGCCCAGGCACATGACAGTGTCAAGCAGAACCCAATGCAATGATTTAAGATACTTTTCCTTCTGTCACAATAAACTCCGGGCATTATTCCAGTAAATCAAAAATAGAGCTAGTAATGTCAGTGTTGAGATTATATCATTAAACAGTACATGAGCAGGAAGAGAAGAGAGACTACAGATTGCACAAAAACAAGGACCATTAATCACAGAGTCCCTGTCTACTGAAGCATCACAAATGAGAACAGCTGGTCTCCAATAAGTCTACATGATTTTAATTGATGGAAGCTGTTAAGAAAAGCAAGCGTATATACACAGAAAAAGCATACACATGTAAAATTGCAATTTTTTACTTTGAAGTCAATTTCAGTATTTCAGCCTCCTGATTGTAGAGAGTCATTCAAAATAACTTGATTGATACTGATATAAAATAGGTTTTAAACTTATTTTAGTAACATATATGATAAACACAGATTTGTGTGTGTTGCAGCTAGGAGAGGATGAAATACTAACATATCTTTAGTTTACTTCTCTAACAGCTCTGTGAAGTCAAGCTGTTTAGCAAAAGACAAGTTTCAACCTTTCATCTTTGAGCTGGGTCTCAATTTACCTTTTTGAACTCTGAGATTGGAAATAAAAACTACATTTTTGGTTTATATCTTCAGTGTTGGATGAAGGGATGACAGAAACTCTACCCTTCAGTGTTTGGGGTTTTTTAATGTAACTGCTACAAAATCAATGAAATAAATACATCAAAAACTTTCTCTTTCAAGAACATCATCTCCCTCTTCCATCCTCTGTTATTTAGTTTTCTTTCATTGCTGAGAAACTCAGTGGCTCTTACTGTGCTCTGCATTGCCCATCATTGTCACTATGTTTGGTATTACAATCCCATTCTTATTTAACCTTCAAAGAAATTTATGGAGGACAAATGAAGTACTGCAAATAAGAAATAGTGAGTGATTTCACAAGCCAGTAGACAAGAGAAAAATCATGTACATCGTCTTTCCCCTAAAGATGAAAGCAAGAGTCTGTTCGCCAACTCTCTTTCATTAATTTGCTCACTTCACTGATTTTGTGGAAGTTTATATCTCATTTTTGTCTAATGACCTTGAGTCAGCATCAGAAACAAACTGGAGGTCAATGAAAAGTGTGTTGGTTTCTTCAGGAATCTTTTTCTATTTAAGGAAGCGAGTTTCCATGCAATTTCCTTGTCTTTTTTTTTGGGAGGAGTCCAAATCTTCATGTTACACCTGTTAGATCCATGGCATTACTGTTGTGTAATACTAAAGATGGAGAGGATGCCAGTGTCAGATAACTGTCAGTTATCCTGCTCCTACAGGCAAAACATCCCAATGAATTTGCAGTCAAAACCATAAAAGGGACTTGACAAAAGAGGGTGTCTCTTTGCTGTGTGTTTGCCCTAGAGGAAGAAAAGTAATTTTGTGACATCCTAAAGATTAAACAAATTATTAGTAGCACAGGCTACAAATGTTGTCAGCCCTTTGCATACTGGGATTTCAAGAGTGACTTTTAGGTTGTTCTTGAGCTCCAGTAATGCCCAGTAACATGATTCAGTGCTACTGCAGACAGCCTGTGAGTTATCAAGGGTGTGAATTTTATGGGAAGTTATAGTGCAGCTCTCTTTTTCTGTGTGTTATGGCATGTCAAGCTGCCCAGGGTGCCTTCTATGGAGTAGTAAGAAATAAAACAGGGAAAAACCAAAGGACCTGTTGCATGCTGTATACTCTGCCTGTTCTTGTAAAGGGCTCGTAATAACCTTGTAAAGTTTAACCTAAATACATAAATTCAGTCTTTATTCAATGAGATCTCCAGGTTTGCTAACTTAATCAAATGGAATGCATGTAATTTGTTTTTTAACATGCTGTTTCTGATTTATTCTAGGTTCTTTTGAGTTAACTGCTTGTAAATAATTTGTGTTGACACCCATGACAAATGCTCAGATAGTTGCTACACTGTGTTTTATGTGGTTAACATAAACATTTATATCTTTAAAAGTATTTATGGAATGCTGAAAACTATTAATTACAGTTGTGATTTCAAATTCACTTGAAATAGTAAGCTCACAAATCAAGAATGGGCCTAACTTCAGGCTTTTATGGTCATTTCACCTCTCCAGAAGTTTTTCACTGGAAGTTCTAGCTTTTGAAGAAACAGGAACAGCCTACTTTTATTCTCAGTTATTTTAACAGAAAAGAAGGAAAACAAGGAACTGAATATACTATTAACAGTGCTTTACTTTGTACTTTGTATTTTAGTTTTTAACACTTTCAAGGATTAATAATCAGTCCCAGTTTCTAAAAGTCAGGATGCTTTAGAAGGTACCAATAGATCTAAAGAAAATAAAACCCATCTAAAGACAAAACCAGAACATCTTGGTATAGAAATGGGTTTTCAACTGCATTTCTTAAAATTTTACATGTTTTTTTCAGCTTCTTGTATTCCTCTTCCTTATTCTAGTAGGTTGCCTATGTGTAGTATTTCAGGTAAAGGGCACAATGAAAAATGCCCTTTACCTGAATCTTTAACACATTGAAAGCAGCAGTGAGCCACCAGCCAGATGACATGTCTAAATAACTTGCATGAAAATAGCTGCATAAGCTTTTTTGCTTTGTCAAAATAAATAACTGTGTAAGGTATCTATGAGCACTATTTGAGTCTAAACGAAACTATGAACCTAAAATGAAACTATCAAGAAAATGCTTTCTTAACATTTTTTTCCACGTAAAATTTACAGAAATGGATGTGTGTTTGGGTGTGTCTGTTACTTATATGCAGGATGGTCACAAAAAGCTAGAAGAATACATTGCTTAAGATATATTTGTATTGAAATTACAGTTTAGAGATGGAATCCTGATTTGTTGTACCTCAGCATTTGTAGAGAATCTTCCGTCAATGAAATTCTTTAAATCAAGATGTATCTTTTAGTAAATTGCTCTAGTTCAAGTGATAGTTAATTTGAAGAAGTCCTGTGGCCTGTGCTAAACAGAAGAACCCCAAATGTTTATTTTCCTTATATTCCAATCCACAAATTAAATTATTGCTGTTGTACAAGCAGCAATGACTGTAATGAATACTCATATCTAAAGCAGTGTAAAATAAAGACAAATGAAACTGCTCTGTGGACTGGTTGGGTAGGATGAATAATCTGCAATACTAAGCTTGAAAGGGACATTGGCAAGCAGGTGTATAGCACTAGAAAGAAACCCACGGCACTGCTTTGACTCTATGTTTCAGTCCTGTTTCTTTGTAAGGAACATGTGTTGAATTGCCTCATGTAAAGCAATTCATTTTACTATCTCTTTGTTTAAAACATTGATACCTACAGACTACTTCAAGAGGACCAAGCTCAAGTAATGTCTTCAAGTGGTCCTCAGTTTGCAAGGACTGATAGTTCAGTCAGGAAATAGGCACAGCAGCATATGAGCTAAATGATGACTTGTTTCACAGTGTTTAATTGTAAATAGTTTGTGACTGTTATTAATAACCTAGAATTTGTTGCTAGATGTGATTCACTGAGTGGTTATGAACAGAACAGTCACATTCAGCTCTGAATTTGATGGAAAAATAGAATTTAGTTCTAATTATTACACTCCTCATTAGATAGTCTTCATCTACCCTGTCCTGTCATAACCTTTTTTGCAGTGTGTGTTCTGTAGTCTCAAACTAACAAATATTTGAGCAGTCTATATAACACTCAAGTGGAAAAAATCCAGAGACAGAAATGTTCATGCAGTATTTTGGGAATATAATTTACCTTCATATTCCTCTTGTGTCCCTAAATAACAATGGGGTTTATCTGTTGTTATGCTGTCACCAGGATCCAATGCAATGTATGTACAATGTGGTTTTTAGCTCTACTTCACTTTCTTCTTCATAATTAAAACACAAAATAAGACAGACAATTGATTTTATTTCAAAATAAATGGTGACTTTTGATGCTAGCATAAAATATATGTGAAACAGAAGGTTTTTTGGAATTTAAATTAAAACTAAGTCACACTTAAAAAACAGGTGGACCACAAGGATCAGTCTCAAAGGCATGTTTGGTTCATTCACTGTCTGCTAGGATCTGCACATGTATGGCTGCTATAAATTTTTGCAATTATCTTGTGTGATATTTGGAGACTCTAGTTTGAATAGGAGAAAGTTTCATGTTGTGATACATTAGCACCAAGACCCAGCAAGGAAAAAACTATCTAGATGTATTGAACTGCTCTATAAGTCATTTGATTCTTAGTCATGCAGGTTAGTAATTTAAAGCATTTCCTGTGCTCGTGTTAGCCCTAGAGATTGTTCACACAGTTCAAGTTAAAATAAAAGTTTAACAGTGGAATTCCTAATAATGGAGTTCATCTTGGATTTCTGCCTTCCTAGGACTTCCTGGTATATAACATTCCATGTTGCAGGGGAAATACTGTTATTACTATGCACTGACACAGCTCACATCTGTCTGGGGAACTGCACAACCATCTGCCACGAGCACATCACGTGATGTGGATGGCAGACTGTATGAATTGCTGCTACTCTACATGTCTTTTACATGTCTTACAGAGCTGATGAGCTCCATATTTTTCTATAGTCCAGGGAGAAGATTAAATACCTCCAGAGGCCAAAGAGCTCATGATTTACATCCTTTGCTTGATCTGCTGGAAACAACTCATTTTCTTCATTGTCTATAGCTTTAAGCTGTAATTTGTTTAGGCACTTTAGGTCAGCTGCAAATTACTTTGCCCGAATGTCTATCTAAATCTTCATGTGTGCATTTCATGACATATGGCAATAGTCTCAGCTCCAGCATTCCCTTCAGAACCAACACTAAAGCAGCTCTACACTTTCAGAGAATATTGTCTGGCCAGAAGCTACCTCAGAAAGGCCAGTCTACTTTCAACCACTGGAGGAAGGACACTAGATGTGTCTGGTCTTCTTTGTTTTTTATTACTTTTGTTCAAAAATACCAAAAGATGAAGGGAGTATGAGGGAAGAAAATTAATTGGGTGGAAATAGTTTGTGCTTGTGAGGGAGGGAGGAGGGGACTGATGCAAAGTCATGAGGCACCCTCAGCAGCTGTAGTTTTCTTTGTTGGGGAGAAGAAATCCTGGAGAAGTCAGAAAGGAAGGGAAGGGCTCATACAGTGGTTTTCCTCTATTGTGAATATTCATTGAAGGCTACACCAGCCACAGATTCCTCTCAAAAAAGAGCTGTTTTGAAAGTGTTAATGCTCCTTCATGTTTCATTTCCTTTTTTCCTGTAAATTTGTGAGATTTCCATATTTTCTGAAAATGTGGACTGTGCAGTTTACTTTGGTAGGATTCTGAGAGGGAGTTCAAGCTGATGATTGTTTCCTGTAGGAACTTACACAAACTGAATTCTGCTGCCAGTCAGTGCTGGCCATAAGGACTACACATGTTCTATGCTTGTCCATATTTAAGATTAGTGGTAGTTTGGATGTCAAGGAATGATCAGTTAAATAATTAAAGTGGAAAAAGTGTTTATGATTTTGACAAAAATGCAATTTATTCTTCTCTTGTTAGCAGCTCTCCCCACTCTCCACAAGTGATAGTGTTCCAGGAAAATTTTTCATACTAAAATTAGAAAATCAAAAATAACAAAGTAGAGGCAAAAAGAAGTGTTCTCAAATTTATCTTTTATTTTTCAAATAGAAATACAATTAATGTAATAAAGGTGATTTTAAGTCATCTGAAAGTTTTTACTAGTAATTTAGAGAATGTAGAGGTCTGAATTTTTTAACATTTTAGTATTTCACTAATGTGCAGTGAGATTTTTTGGACACAGTTGTTAGACTGTAGAGTGCTGTATATTTCTGAAAAATACACCTTTTCAAGATTTGCTAGTCAGAATATATTCCTTTCTAAAATGAGATCCAGTTTTTTGACAATGCCTCTTTCAGTTCCTCCATTCTCTCTTATATTGCTTGCGTAATTTTAGAAATGTTTTCAGGACTTTAGTAAAAGAGCTTTTCTTAATAAATTCTGATTTAGATGTTTTATTTATCATCTTTTTTTTTAAATTGCATTCTATATCCTGTTTTGTGCTTTCAATACATTGGAAGAGTGATTAAATGTTCCAGACCATTTTGGCAGAATAAAAACACCTTTTTTGGTATCAGTTCGTGTTTTACACTATTTCTTATAATGAGCAATCAGATTCATGTTGTGGTTTGCTGCTAAGAATGTATAATATCCTCATTTCTGGCTGACTTTCTGCTAAGTGATTAACATTGAGCAAATTCTCAAGTCTCCATTTAATTGGGTTCCATGTTACCTCAATCAGACTGACAATCTGATCAAATTTTGACAGAAGCACCTCTCTGGCACAAATCACTACAACCCTTACCTTCTTAAGAAGAAAAATAGCCTTTCTTTCTTTCTGGCTTACTGACTTGTTTTTGTAAAGGCATCTAAAGGACATCTTAATTTGCTTGTGGGATATATGACTTATAGAGGGATATGTTTCATCCACAATGAAAACTACAGTATGAGACTTCATTTTTTCTCTTGAAGAAATCATTAGGTAATTTTAGTACTTACTGAAATGGAAGATGTTCATAAAAAATCTGAGTCTTTCTTCAAGGTTTCCAAGCCTCAAAGTCAAGTAAATATTTTCTGTGAAAGTGAAAAGTCAATAATATATAAAGCAGTTTGCATCTAATTTACATAATGTAGAATAAAAGTACTTCAGAGAAGTGCGGTTTTCTCAGAATATGAAAATCATATGGCTTTGTTTGGTGAAGCCTGGAAATGTACTGTATTAAAATGCCTAGTAATCCCTGTGCTGTAATAGGTCTGTTACATGTCTGGATTGTCTTTAAGGGAATATCATTTTCTTATAAGCTCACATATTGTAAAAGGTAGTATTTCATAATGTCTAATAACAGTCTGGGTAAATAATCAAGACTCATAAGGTAGTTTCCTTAGTGAAGGAAAGAACATGCAGAATACTTTCTTATCTAGCTGTCCCATAAATTTGTCAGAACAAAATTCAATTATTTAAGAGGAAATAGCTGAGCTTAAGAAAACAGGAAAATTTTTGGTTGTTTTCTTCATTCTTTAGCAATATCTAAGTCTCTTTTGATCCTTCGTACTATATATCCAGACTTAGTAGGGACTGGTGTCTGGGATTTCAAATAGGCCAGCAGGAAATTTAGTAACTTATGGCCAGTAGTTAATACTTTAGTCTGATTTTTCTCTTACTGTAGGACTTTGCTCTTGAAGCATTATGTTCTTGAAATTTTAAACCCAAGGCAGGCAGACAGAGGACATGCAATAGCCAGGAATTTAGATGTCCTCTTTGTTGTTGTTGTGGCAGACATGCTAGACATTATAAACTAGAAGCAAATTTCAAAACAATAGCCAGGAATTTAGATGTCCTCTTAGTCTGTTGTTGTTGTGGCAGTACATGCTAGACATCATAAACTAGAAGCACATTTCAAAGAGGAGAAAAAGCAGCCCAAAGCAGCCTCATATGGTGTCTGAGGGGATTTTGAAACTTTGCTCATAATCAAGGTATTGGATTCAGTCTTACATATTGCAGACCAAGTTTTCTGCAGTGCCCCATCCTGTCTTGTGAATGGATTTATCAGAGGACTGTAAAATGATACGGTCCTGGGTGGACTTGAACCTGCTTAGTCTGATGACACAACTGCAAGAATTTGGAGTAGCAGCATTTAAGTCAACTAGGGTTCACTTTGTAACTCATGAGGTTTTTGTCAGTCACTGGACTTTCAACACTTTCAAAGTCAAAAATGTTTTCTCTTCCTGTAATTTAACAAGTGCAGATTGAACATTAATGTGAAGTGATTAAGAGGGTTTATCGGTCAGGGAAGGATTTTTATGGGCTGGGACCTGAGAAGCTTGGAGTGCAATAAAAAAATAGAGCTAATACAGAAAAGCAAGAAAATAAAAATAAAAGAGAAAAAGAACTAAGTATTAATTCTTCTGGAAGTGTAGGAAATGGTGCACCTAAAGAGAAAGCAAAAGAAATTGGTTCTTCAGTTTAAGAAGGATCAAGAAAGATGTGAAAAACAATTTCCCATTTGTTGGGAACTACAAAGCTGAAAAGGGCACCTGTTATGAGCAGAACAATAAAGCTAATAGATTTAACTCCAGCAAGGAATATGTAGGTGGCATATACCTTCTGCAGTTGTTTTTGCTGGATATTTGTTGGTCTGACGTCACCCACAATATAAGTACTATGTTGCTGCTTGAAGGCATTTTCATTTATGCATACTAAACTGTAATTCCCATTCTCACAGCAATTCTGTTGAAAATTTGATTCTCTTTCCACTAAAGGCATTGGAATTATTGCCAAAATTAGATAACTAATGGTAAAATTTAGCCCTGTACTGGTGGATTGAACACAGCCTATATCACACTTAAGTCTCACTTGACTCAACAAAAGATTTCTGTGAAGGGTAAACTTTATTCTGGATTCATGATTCTGGAATCATTTTCCCCATAAATTAGGATGTGAAGTATCCATATTTCAACTGTGTTCAATCCAGTGTGATGCATAAGGCAAAAAAAAAAAAAGTTTTTTCTCACATGCATGAATTTAGCATTAAATGTTCTGACACATGTTTAGGTACTTGGAAAACTGCAGAACTATCCAAATACTGTGTAGAATCTGTTTGGAACCTTTTTGCTTGTTAAGAGTACTTTACAGGGAGCAAGTAAAGAAACTATGTGAATTTTGCATAAATATTGAACAATTCATTTCATTCAAAGGGTGGTAAATGTTCTACTGGGAGGACTTGACTTGACTAAGAGAGCCAAATTGCTGAAAGATTGCCAACACCCCTCTCACTCCTTTATAATGCATTCAGAAAGATTGCTATACCATAAGAATAAAAATTTAAAATATGCATGGGTTTAAATACTGTTGGTACTTTTGTGATGGTGGAAGGTGTTAGGGATAAAAAAAAATTGAGTTTGTATATAAGAGCTAGAAACAGCCTGCTCATGGAACTGAATGATAAATTTAATAACCTATGGCAAACCAAGCAAAACACCTGCTTTTGGTCAAAATTCATGAGTCTGTGCCATAGGATTGGATTACGTTTCAGTCTCTGTAGGTAGCATGCATTCAATTATATTTTAGTAGCAAATGGTTTTAGTGTCTCATATAGATTTAGTTTTGCTTGAATGAGTGTAATATCTATATAATAACTATAATGTGAAAGAAACCTGGGTCTACTCATTCATCATCTGTGAAAACTTTTATATATTATCATGAGAAGTTGTCACGACATCTTTCCAACATAATACAGCTCTGGTTCATCACCTTGTAAGAACAGTAGGAGTGTAGGATTCTGTATGTCTATGGTAATTTAGTTTTGATAAATTCTTTTATCTAGGGCCCTACTCTCCCAGATGGCAAATAAATTAATGTTTTCTTGTGTGAATTATGGTGTTACACTGCTGTTGTACAAAACATGAATCCCACTGATGTCCACTAACTTCTGTTTGTTCAACTGGAAAAAATTGCTTATTCTACAAAAGGAATAAGAAAGCCTCATTTGAGAGCCTAGGATACTATCAAAGTGCAATTTATATACTCATGGTGATAGATAGTCTTAGTCCAGTGCTCAAGTGATAATGTCTCTGTGTTCCTGCCCTTAATATAGGCAGGCAGTATGGCCCTGGTTTGTCTCATGTTCTCTTTTATGATTTTTTTCTGAAGACGACCCCCAAAACCTGCACATTCTTCAGAATGCAGCACCTGATGGTCAGGCTTTTCTCAAGTTATAAAATGGAAAGAAGTTAAAAATACTGTTGATGTGATATACAGTCACTTTTCTTTGTTGTTGTTTTTTTTCCCTTTCCAGGATTACTTACTGCCACCTGCCTTTCCAGAGTAAATGGCTTTATGTTGGAACAGAGAGGGGAAATACACACATTGTAAATATCGAGTCCTTCATTCTTTCTGGATATGTTATCATGTGGAACAAGGCAATAGAACTGTAAGTACAGATTGTTTTGCATTTGTGTCTGTGGTCATTTTCATAGCACCCTTAAGATTAATTTTTAAGAATTGTTTTGGCAAATGTTGACAAATCTTTTGATGACCTTTTATTTCAATGAATGCATTCGCAGTATTAACTGGGTTTTTTTACAGGACATTAGGAATTTATATTTATGATGAAGACCATGTAATTATATGTGAAAGAAAAAGTTATTTGGCAATCTGTTCAACTATGAAGTTCCATGAAATATAGATAATCATTAATCTCCAAAATTCAGATTTCGCTGTCTTTATGAAGGTGGCTTGATCACCACCTCCTCCATCCTATGAAGAGAATAATGGAGTTTATTGGCCCTAAATCTCTAGAGAGCTTTTCTTCACTGAACTGTGGAATCATTTAGATGGGAAGGGACTGGAGCCCCCTGCTCCCTAGGCCAAGCCTCCTGCTCAAGACAGGGCTAATTTCAAAGTTAAATGAGACCCCTCAAAACCTGAAAGGTAATGAGTGCCTATTAAATGATAATTCTCTGACAGCCTAAGCCAGGTCCCTCTGTTATGGGTATGAAATAGAGGGAGACATCAAAACCTGACTGGGATAAATCTATGCTTCCTGCAAGTAAAAGCTTCAACAGAAATGAATGAACTTTTCTCTGCTGTTTCATCTGTGAAGTTGCAGCAAGAGGAACTGCTGTGGGAAAGCTCATAGTACTTCACGCAGCTTCTGAGACATCTGTTCCATGTTGTGAGGCACCTGTAACCTCTGCTAGTAAACTGAAATTCACCAATCTCAGTGAACTAAGAGAACAGAATCTAAGAATAGAGTTACAAGCCTACAGTGGTGGATCTAATTCTCTGTCCCAAGCAGAGATCATGTTAATAGCAACCCTTTCTCCACAATCCTCCTTTTCCCTTTTCTTTCCCTGCTATTATTACTGACTAATCAATCTGTCCCTCAGGTTGACAAAACTGATCCCTCATTTTCTTTCCTCCTCTCTGCCCCGACCTAACTTCATAGGCACAGTTATAAAAATCTAATTTTGCCTTCAAAGAGGATAAAAACAAGGATTCAAATGGTAATCAGGATTCAATCTGCTGGTAAATCTTATGTCCTGTTTGTTCTGCCCTTGTAAGACTTTGCTCAGCTCTGCTTAGTAGTCTTGGCTGAAAAAAAACCTGCTGGAAAACACAGTTTAATCTAAACCAGAGTATGTTCATTTTGATGAGATCTTTAGGCGAGAAATATCTTAATTATTTTCTTCTTCTCACTTTGTTTTGGTGATGTTGATGTATTAGAGGGGGTTTCAATCCTGTATTTGAAAATGTGTGTGTATATAAATATATGTATATACATACACTTCATTGAGTAGATAATGCTTTTAAGATTTTGAAAACAACATGTTTTCATTTTTTGTGCATTTACAATTTTCTTTCCTCCAGAAATTAGGATGTTTCTGTTCTGTACAGAAATAAATCTGAAAGCTTTTTATGGACTGGAAGCCTTCCACCAAGTTTCATTTCCTTATTCTTTCAAAATTCTTTTGGATAGATCTTTTTTAATTTTTTAATGGCCACAACAAACCTTTTCCACACTAACAAAATAGAAAAATGCCTTTCTTCAATGAAAAGTATGTGGGAAATAACAGGCTTCAGTACTGAGTTGTTGACATAGGCTAGATACTCTGCAATAAGCTACCTCTCTAAGCCCTTAAGGAAGCAAACAGCATCTCCTAACTATCTTCTTTGCATTGCCAATGCAGGAACATACCTAGATTTTCCAAAATTTTCCTCCATAAGTTGTGATAGGTAATGACAACATAATACAGATTGGCCTTGACACCTCAAGTACTTGGAGGTGTTGCATGATTCCAAAATAGGTGGTTCTTCTAAAAATCTAGTTTGCCATGTACTATTTTGGTGACAGTTGAGCACAGGTATTCATTCATTACTGCTTCTAGTTCTACCAGTCTGACAAGTAGAACTTGATCCCTGTAGATGGTGTGCTTGTCTAAAAAGGCTGTATCCTCTCCATTCGATCGCATCGTGTACTTCTTGATAGGGAGTGGAGGAAGTTGTCCTTGCATATATTACACAGGTATATAGATCCTGTATGTCTCCAGATAAATTTCTCTGTGTTAGAGTAAGAGGCTGCTGGGCATAATGGTGATGTTTCCCACAGCAGCCACCTTGTACAGAGGCTATAGCACTGCTGAAGTTGATACTGGGTGACTTTTCCCAGTAAAGTAATTTGAACTCTCTCTGGTAATAAACTATGATGTCTCTTCCAGTACTGTTGCTTTCCTGCAGGTGAAATGGAACTCAGATTAGCATTTAAAGTGAATGTTATTAGCTTCAAGTCTGCTCCATGAGAATGAGCTTATGACAGTAGACTCTTCTTTAGAATATTATGAGAACAATTTTTCAGAGAAAAATTTTATTTTGGGCCATAGTTATGTTCTGTCTTGATTATATTTTTTCATCTTCACATTACTTTCACACAATTTTCACATCATTTTCACATTTTAGTTTTATAGAATCATACAATAATTCCTGTTGTAAGTCTCCTGTGGAATTTTTTAGACCAACTTTCTGCTCACAGTAAGATCACCTAAAAGACCAGATCATTCAGGGCTATATAAATTCATAGAGCAAGTTGATGTTCCATACTTTCAAAGATGAAAGAAAATAGGAAAACATGTATGTAAAACTTCAGGAAAATCCTCAGCCTTGCCACAAGCTATATAAGAGGCAATAGTGCTCATAACATTGTTTTGAATTCTGAGATAGATTATATGATTTCAGAGTCTGAGATTAGTTTGGAGGTGTTATTGCTCTCTATAAAGCTTGGAAGGAAAGGGTCTACCTTTTGTGCAAGCATATTTGTGTCAAACTTATTGGCAAGAAAAGACCAGTAGAAGTCATTGCTCTGGTGCTATATTCAAGTTCTCAGTTTAGATGGAGGGTTTATAAATAGAATTTTGCGTGTGTCAGGTTTGTGTGTCATCTGCACAAACAAGCCTGATGGAGTTCATCTCTCTTCATGCAACTCTCATCCAGTTTCTAAAATTACAAAGTCTACCAAGGTTACTTGTCTTTCTTTCAAAACACCTCATTTCTTTTTTTCACTGACTTGTACCTACTTCTAATGAAATCTCCATGGATTTTCATAAAGTGGATTTCACTCAGGTGTCATTAAGATTTCAAGGCTTTACAGTGAAAACTGATAGGAGATTGAACTGGTTAATTTTTTAAAAAACTGAAAAGCTTCCACTTCAGAAAGTTAAACTATGTATTACCATACCTAAGCCACTGCAAAGCCAAATTACAGCACATTTTGTAAGAGTACAAAATAAACCAGCTGAAATTTCAGTGCTCTTAATTTTTCAGAACCTGGTTGAGGAGAGCCTTTATATACATTGGTAACACTATGGGCAAGGTAACCTGAAGAGGTCAGAATACCTGTGCTGTCATTTCCACCT
Organism: Acanthisitta chloris; assembly: GCF_000695815.1. NCBI lineage: Eukaryota > Metazoa > Chordata > Aves > Passeriformes > Acanthisittidae > Acanthisitta > Acanthisitta chloris. Next base: position 121,888 of record NW_008688833.1, on the reverse strand, counting down.
TTGGAAAACACCTATAAGTTGCATCTTGACTTCCATCATGGACTGAGTTAGTTCCTTTAAGGTCATGGTGACATTGGAATCTGTTAATTGACTTACCAAGGTTTCAACCTCACAAGGAATTTTGTCACACTTCTTAAAATTAATTCATTCCAGAGAATTCTCAGAAAAAAACCCAAGTATTGGGAGTCAGTGAGGTCCATCAAATGACTGCAAGAAATTTTTGTAGCAGTAATTCTGTTGCAGTGAAAGACTGAACTAAAAGGCTTGGTAGTTTGAAGACTTCAAGGAGAAATAGGCTTAGACATAACATTTTTAGACTTTGCATATGATGCAAGAAATCTTATCACTTTGTCCTGCGTGGCTACTTTAACTTAGAAAGTTGGCTTTTGGTGTTTTTTTTCCTGTTACTGTTTGTGATTTTGTTGCCTACTTTTATATCAAAATATATTGAAAGGTCTGTATTTTTTGAGTGGTGGTGCTTTTCCCACTATAACCATTTCAGAAGCATCTAGTCAAAAGATGTCAAAAAGGTGATTGCAATACCTATTTTATCACAGGGATTATTATCTTCTCATGCAAGAGAGATCATCCAGTTTTCTTAAGCAGTATCTAATGTTAGTGAGAAATTAAGGCCTGAATAATGCAAAGGAAACATTAGATTTGGTTTTGAGATTATTTTCAGTATTGAGTCATATCCAATTCTAGAAGTTACAGAAAAGAAATTCTATATTAAGTCATGTACACAGTCTATGTCTCAGTGGACCTGGCCTTGTCCAGAGCTGAGAAAGAACACAAGCAGATCGGTACCATTTCTTGTCTCAGTCATTTCTGTCATCTCATGCATTATCACTACTTCAGACCACACTGAAGCATCTTTGCAGCTAAGAATGAATAACTCAAAGCTTTTTCACTTGTCATTTCTCTGTCATGTAGCAGAGCTAGTCCTTTGCCAGAGATGTTTGAGGCTTGTGATACCATTTGGTTTTCTACTCTCTAATAAGCAAACAGTTTCTCTCTTTTCCCTCAAATGTTTGGAAACAGGTCTGGAAGAGAAAAATAGTCAATGAGCCCAGCATGCCTCCATTTACTCCAACTACAATGAGATTGATTTTCTCAGCCTGCAGAAGCATACATTTTGGAAGCTCATTTGGTGTTAGAAAAGGATAGGAAGGTCTTGATACGAGTCCACTGAACTCCAAAAATGAAAAATCTGCATTGTGATGTGGAGAATCCAAGAACTGAGCAAATTGAAACTCAGTTATCACAGAGCTATAACTTGGTATTTCCTTTCTTAGCCCTGTCTTTGTCCATTCCTATTTGCTAGAGTGGTGATTCAGGGCCAGCCATGAGCGAAAGCAGCACACAGAAGGAGAGTTAACAGTCTGGAAGCATCTGCTAACTCCCTCTGTGTGCAGACTCAAATGGATATAGTTCTTAATATAAAGAAAGCACAGGTTGCAGGCTGTCCTTCTTCTGGGCATTTTAGAAATTGTGTCTAAGACTCAGAGTTGCTTCTTGAGATTTAACTGATTCTTACTCCAATTCCCAGCTTTTGACCCATAGCATGTGAATGATGCATCTAACTTATTCATTCTTTTAAATTTCTCCTTGGCTCTGTCAATGAAAAGAAGGTCTTAAATTCCCTGGTGCACTCCAACTTTACGGAAAGCAGAACTGTAGAAGATGTCTGACTACTAGCACTACAGAAATATCTGTTTATGCACATGTATTTCTCAGCACTGTTGCATTCAGTCAACTTCAACTGCAGAACAATGGAAGACTAATATAGATGTTTTCTCTTTTTTTTACCCCCTTTCCTAACTCCTTCTATCACTTTTTGACACCATTTTCATTCTTCTCAGAAATCATTACAGTACTTCTGTAATTGTGCAGGCTATTTTTTTCAAAAGGAAAATTATTTTGATTTGATTCTATTTTGTAATAGATTACTCTTACCTGCTTTAAAGATTGTCTTGGTATTTGAAGTTCTTACAACAGTATGTAAGTCATTTGATTTCTTAGAGTGCATAAAACATCCCAGCATGACTGAGGAATATATTATCTATGTATTTGCCACATTGTGCTGGGTCCAGATTATAACATTGCTGAAGACTTCTTTTTGAGCTTTCTAATTTTAGAATAAAATAATTGAACAAAATCTTCCATTGTTACAAGTTTTTTTGAGACTGTTTTATGGTAAATGGTTTCTTAATTTCAGTCCTGTTCTTCCAAGCAAGAGTCAAGTCTTATGGCATATCTGTCCACTCTCATCTCCCAAAATGAACATGCACCAAATAAATTAATACCTGCTGCTGCCAGGAGCAACCTCTGATGATGTGCAAAACAGCTCAAAGTATCAATAGCTTCTTAACAAGCTTCTAGTTCTGTACAGATGTCAGGGAACCTTTTGTTCCATTTTTCAATTCTGCAGCCTGTTTTTCTGGGCTTAAAGGTCAACGAAGGCTATGAAATATTGCAAACTTTTGTATCATTAGCTCGTACTTACTTCTTGCTCAGTTGAAGGTAGCTTTCATTTCCTGGAATTTTTTACTGCTAATAATTGCTGATATTTTTTGGACTTGACTTTTTTTTTTCCATTCTTCTCTGCATGGACTTGGCTTTGTGATTTATCCTTTTTGTTTCTTTTCAGAGCTTTTATTTTCTCAATCATTCTCAGCTGTAGCCCAGCTACCACTTGGGAATGAAAAATTTGCTCAACTATTTCACATATGCCTTAATTTCACCTGCTGATTCTTCTTTATTTTCCCCTTTCTCAAGGGATAGGAGCTAGTTATTTTTTGTGCCATCTTGTAGGAATGCCTATACAGAAGCATCTCTGGTATCAGCAGTAATATGCTTTATTCATGATAGCTTCAAATGTGGTTGGTCTTCTAGCACCTCTTCATCCTTTCTAGGAGCAGTTGGATCTCTGCTTTTGCACTTGATACAATTCTACAGTGTGTTTTTCTTTGTAGGTTGTGCCACAATGGCAGTGTACAAGTCTCCAGTCTCCTTGACAACTCTACTGTAATAGCAATGAGGGGAAACAGAACATTTTATGTGTACTAAAACTACTCGAGGCAAAATGGGTTTTGTGTGTAGACATTTCCACCTGCAGTATAATTTACTGTCTGAAAGTAGTAATTACTGGATCTGTAGCTCTGATATTGTTTCATGAGTTCTGTAAACTAATATTATTGATATAATAAACTAAATAACTGCTTCATTTAATCCTGCTTGTAGTATAGTCATGATGTCTATCTACCCTTAGGACAAATAGACTGCAGAGCCTTATGCCTGGCACTCCTCTTACAAGTAACACTTCTCTGGAGCTCCAAAAATATTGTGATTTTTTTCTATTTATACATACCTTTCATGAGAAGAAAAGAAGATGCAAGAAGTAAGGCACTGATCTGCCTTTGGCAGACTATTCCTGGATTTAGTGTGGCACAAAGGACTAGGTTTGGGTTACTAGACACAGTCCTGTACTAGAAAGGAGATAACATCACTTCAGGAGAAGCAAGCCAGAGAAGATTTATCATGTAATTTCTTCTGTATCCAGCCATAGGGCAGGTTCAGTACAGCAAACAAAAGACCACGTAGAATGGACAAAGTTGCAATGTTTTCATGCACAATTTTCCTCCTTGCTTGCTCTGAACTGGTGTTATTTTATATCAGTATATCCTCTCACAAACATCTCTCCCAAAACCAAACACCAAACTCCGTGCTGTATCTTGTGAATACTTCTTGTTGTTTAGTCCAAAGAGGAATACGTTTTGATACAAATGCTTTACTTACCAGGTGTAAAAAAATCCATGTTTCTTGGAGCCCTGGTAAGGCAGTGCAGGAGGACTGCCAGGGAACAGGTTCTACAATTCCAAAAAGCTTCAGGAACATCTGTTGTCATCTGTGTGTGATCTTATCTGTGGTGGCACATGTGAAATTAGTTTTAGTATATACAGCTATTTGAAAAACATCCTTTCTCACTTCCTGACAGAGTTAATGTTATGACTGCCAGATTCGCTAGACTCTCTACTTCCTCTTACCTCTGTATAAACAGAGTTGGCATCTGTTAAGCAATCAAGGAATTTGTGGTGGGTGGACCCTGGCTGGTTGTGAGACCCCCACCCAACTGCTGTCTCACTTCCCATCCTTAACAGGACAGGGAAAGAAAATAAGACAAGTTCATGAGTCAAGGTAAAGACAGGAAGATCACTTACCAGTTACTGTCAATGGACAAACCAGACTTGGAAAACAAGTTATTTTATTGCCAGTAAAACAGAGTAGAATGGTGAGAAACAAAGACAAAAACTAAACCACCTTCCCTCTGGCCCTCATTTTTTTCTAGGCTCAACTTCCCTGCTTAATTCCAAACTCCTCTACCTCCTCCCACCTGAGCAGTGCAGGGAGATGGGGAATGGTGTATTGTGGTAGATCCATTACAGCTCCTCCCTGCTACTCCTCCCTCCTCACACTTTTCCCCTGCTCCATCATGGGTCCTTCCACAGGCTGCAGTCCTTCAGATAAACCTGCTCCAGTGTGAGCTCTCCACAAGCTGTAGTTTTGTCAAGAAATATCCATCGGCTCCAGTGTGGGTCTTCTACAGGCTGCAGGGGAATCTCTGCCCTGGCACATGGAGCACCTCCTCCCCTCCTCTGCTGTCCTTCCTGCTCACAGGGCTGTGTCTCACACTGATTTACTCACTGCCTGTGCAGCATTTTTGCCCTTTCTTAGATTTGTTTTTCCTGAGGCACTACCATCCTGGCCAAGAGGCTCAGTTGCATCCTGTGCTGGGTCTGTTGGAGCTGAATGGAGCTGGCTGTGTCCAGAACAGAGCAGCCCTGACCTCTCCTCATAGGGACCACCCCTGCAGCTCCCTGCTGCCAACACTTTGACACCTACATTCAATATTTGACAGGAAAGAGCTAACGAGAGTGGAACCAAAGACTAATGGTGTATGTGTGAAAGCTAAACAATGGTTCATTGAGTCTTTTGACAGAGTGACATACCTGACAGACTTCAATTCAATAGAAGTGTAAGAAAAAGGAAGAAGCCACATCAGGTCAGGTATAATACAAAACAATTAAATTATTAAAATACCAAAAAGTAAGATAATATAAATACTAAGAGAATACTTATATTAAATGTAGGGGAAGGAGAATGAGGAAAAATAAAACCTTGCACATTTAGTGCACAAAATAAAATCTTGTACATTTAGTGCACAGACTACTGTGTATGGTATCAACTTTACTGATAATGTATGTGAAGCTCTTATTCAACAAAACTAAAGAAATATCTAGGAACATACTGAAAGAGATAATACTCCTAAAAGAAACAAAATGTGGCTAATGTACTGAACAGCAAAAAGAAACCCCAACAAATAAATGCCACAACATTATTACAGTGTAATAAATCCCAGGATCCTCCAACTATCATTTACAATAGATTCATGAGGGAAATGGGGAAGGTAGGAAAATGTATTGTATTAGTGAAGGTTAACCTTTTTAGCTGAGATTTTAGCATGGAAATCTGAGGCTACACCCCTGCAAGAATACACCAAGGGACATGTGCTCTGATCCCAGAACCTAGATGAGAGAAGGTTTTCTGCAGGCATTCAATGTGAACTGGTGCTTGTCTTCTTGCTATGTATAACTGCCAGGGCCTAAACGTCCGGTCAGAAAAGATGACAGTAGAAAAATTTCATCTGTCATCATATCCATCCAGAAAGGATATTGAGGTGCTGGAATGGGTCCAGAGAAGAGCAATGAGGCTGGTGAAGGGACTGGAGCACAAGTGCTATGAGGAGAGGCTGAGGGAGCTGGGGTTGTTTAGCCTGGAGAAGAGGAGGCT
>NW_008688833.1:79544-115871 GCF_000695815.1 Acanthisitta chloris | reverse complement strand
ATTGGAATGTGCTGCCCAGGGAGGTGGTGGATTCACCATCCCTGGAGGTTTTCAAGCTGAGACTGGATGTGGCACTTAGTGCCATGGTCTAGTAACCACAGTGGAGTTGGACTCGATGATCTTTGAGGTCTCTTCCAACCTGGCTGAGTCTATGATTCTATGATTCAGTTACCTATGATTTGCATTTGCCATCAGGTGCTGGACATGAATAACTTAAGTAGCAGTCCCTGTACTGTTGGAATATGTTGTTAGCATATGTTACAAAAAGAGATGGGATGGCAAGAACAATAAGTGATCTTTATATAGGCTTATGAAGACTCATGGGATGGGTCTTATGGCTCAGGAGCCTCACTGAACATGCATTGTGGGTATAACTGTATTAGTTGGTCTGATGATGTTATAAGGCTTTACAGATTAGACAAAGGCAAGATGCTCTGTTTCTGAAACCCACTGCAGTAATGCTAAGAAGCTACCTGATAGAGCAGTGTAGCTGAGATTACTGATGCCCTGTCAGTAATGAGATTGGAACTTGGTGAGTCATGTTCTAAGTGTTTGAAATTAATCCAGTGAAGAGTTTACAAATTCTTGGCAGACTAGCCTTGGAATTGACAAGTGATGAGGGAGAGTCAGAAAGAGAGGGAGTAAAGAACAGAAAAGGCAAAAATGCCTTGGAAATAAGAGATAAAAACTACTGTAATAGGAGGAATAATGAAATTTTTAAAAAAATAGAAGAAAGGATTCATTAACAAAGGAGAATATTTGCTCATGATGGCAAAAAGCAAATAGGGGAGAACATGAAAAAGCATTTGTAACTTTGCCTTCCCCTGTTGGGTTTTTTAGAATTACTTTTAAACCATTGGATGTACATGCTAACACACATAGAAATTAAGATGAGCATCTAGCTCTTTAAAAAAAAATTCACAAATTTTAATTGATTTTTATCTTGCAGATCCACAAAGACTCACCCTGGTCCAGTTGTACATTTAAGTGACAGCCCAAGAGATGAGGGAAAAGTGAGTACAACTAATGGTATAAAACTTCGCAACATTTCATAGTCTTTATTTACTTTGATAGCTCTTTCTTTTTTCTTTCTCACTAATTTTATCATCTGCTTTCTTTCTCTATTTCCAAGGTCACTTTTATTATTTTACAGTTTTTAGGAAAAAAATTATCTTTGCACAAATTGTTTTTTTACAGAGAGAGTGATCAGGCATTGGAATGTGCTGCCCAGGGAGGTGGTGGATTCACCATCCCTGGCCATGGTCTAGTAATGATGGTAGAGTTGGACTCGATCTTTGAGGTCTCTTCCAACCCAGTTGATTCTATGATTCTATGAAATTTAATTATTAAAAATGTGTGATAAAGACAACATTATGTACTTTGAAACCTTCAACCAATCAAAATTGTTCCTGATTAAATAAACTTGACTTTGTATAAGAAAGAATTGACTAAAAACTGTACTATGACTTCAGTACTTGTATAAGCATGCTGTTATGAAGGCATTAGAGTAAGTTTTCATAAGATAGCAAGTATTTTCTTATATAAGAATTCTAAGGCTTGTAACCTGCTTTTGGAACTTCCTGCTGTTTGCTGTCTTCAACTTTGTTCACAAAAATCTATCCACAAGTGAAAGCAAAACATACAGTCAGAGCATTAGGGTTGTGGTTGATACCACCACGAGGCAAAATTAGAGTTGGCTTTATTTGTATGGCAGCTTTTCAAAAATGCATTTTGGTTATTAGAGCAACTGATTTATTTTGAGCAGTTTGCCTGTGCGGAAGGGAACTCTCTTTGCTTTTGATCATTTTTAGTAATTGCATTTTAGTGTGTATTTATAAAGTACTGCATCTTACAAATGGTGTATCTGTTTGACAGTTTTGCCTCACATAACAGCTGATAATTGGTAGAAACCAGCAGCAATTTGAATTTCTGATACCGATATGGGGGGTATTATGCTGAAATTATGGGTGCCTAGAAAAGACTGATGGCTACACCTGATTTTCATTTGCATTATCTGTCCTTGGACTTATTCACGTTTCAAGGTGAACTGTGTACAAATGGTGAGCTTGTGAGCTAGCCCTCCAGCAACTTAGATGGGATCTCTAAGCATTTTTGGAAGAATCACAATAGATCAAGTAGTTTTGAATACTATCAAATAAAGTAATTAAACACTATGAAGTGTAGTGGTTTAGCTTTAAAAAAGAATCCATCAAGAAATGCTCTTTAACTATCTATGGCAAAATAGCTGCTAAAAGTAAAGGTTTATAGATGAGGCAACATTCTTGTTTGCTGGCCACAACAGAACCTCTGATGATGATATAAAGCACACAGTGTTGGGAAAAAAGGATATGAAAAGGACAAAATGGTCTTGTGAGTGAATGTCTCTTACAGGAATGTCATGCACTGTGTCCAAGCAGAAACCTAATAATATCTTTCAGCAGAAAGAGAGAAGATGAAAAGGACCCAGGAGAGGGAGTTGGAGAACTAGCTTGGAAATAAAAGTGCTTGTTATTCAGATGGCACATGGGAGACATCTGGACACTGATGAAGTACTAGCATACTAACCACAACAGCAAAATCAGACAGATCCGTATGAAAAGCAAACATTGAAAATTTATGGGGAGAAAGAGTAGAAAATGTAAGCTATACTGAAACCATCCCAGTGCAGCTCTTTATATCGTTGATAGATTGAGAGTGGTGTAAAGAACAAACTGTTGCTAACAAAATGCCTGCAGATGTGCAGAATGTGGAATTGATAGTGTTTGATGTTTACAGGAAGGTGTCAGTAAAAGGTACATGCAGACAGAAGGGAAAATCCAAGCATTAAATCAAAAGACACAGCTCTAGATAAAAAATATCCAAGAATAGAGAAAAAATAATAACATTTTTCAACTAAGTCTCATTAAACTTTGGTTGAAAGAACAAAGAATAAAACAATCATTATTCAGAATGAGAAAAAAATTATAAAAAACCCCAACAACTTCTGGTACTTTTGCTGTTCAACATAGCTGTAAACAGCCTAGAAAAGAGAGTAAGCAGTGACGTGATCAGGTTTGCTGGGCTTTAGGAAGCTGAGCAAGTCAGCAGTAAAATGGCAGGTAAAATACTGTCTTTTGTAAGTATTCAGTGTAAATGATGAGAAGTGATATATGTAGGGGAAAATATTTTTGACTTTACATATAAAACAATGGGTTATCTGGAGAAGAATAGAGAACAAAATAGGACTGTTAAAGAAAGGCATGGTTGACCTGCCTGCTCAATGCTGAGTATAATACTTGTCCTTCTGTCTCATAAAAGAACATAATTGTGCTAAAAGAAATTCAGAGAAGGGACAAAGTTTTCAATATGAGAGACAGTTTAGTGAGACAGGAAGATTCACTGTGGAAAAGACCTGATTGTGATTCCAAGTTTGAAAATCACAACTGATACTAAGAGGATGGAGACAGCTCATAGTCTCTTTCAATACAAACACTGAAAGGGCATCAAATGAAGCTGACAAGGCATATTCCAAACAAGCCAAGTAAGTACTTCTTCAAATGTGCAATGGGTAGAAGCTATAAAACTTTTTCCAAATGCTGCTGTGCATGCTGAAAGTGTGTATTGGCCACAATATAAACATTCGTGACACTTTTCGTGACTAGAAAAGTGAACACAAGAGAAACCAATTTGAGGGTAACTGAAGAGGTTTGCTGAATTCTCCTAAAAGATTCTTAAATATGAGGTTAACCACAACTGTGGCTAGGCGGTTGATAGCTATATTTGAATGAGAAAATTAGGCTGAAAGAATATGTGAGAGTATGACAAGTACTTGCCCTCTTCCCATATTGTTGTTTGCTATTTGCTCTTGGCCATTTCAGTACAAGATACTGTGATAGGTAGACCTTTTGTTTAATTTGACAGAGGTATTCTTAGATAGTAGAGCCATTTGAAGATTATTCTACATACTCTGCTTAGCTCCTCAGCTTCAAGCTAACCAAAGAGGTGCTGGGAGAAGTCAGACTCCTCACATCACTTCATGATAGGCAGCAGATAAAAGTGTTCTTTGCATATGTTTCAGGAATTTAATAGTAGGTACAAATCATAATCATTACAGAATACAGATACTCTTGTACTCCACAAGTACAAGGATATTGCACTCTGCAAGGGTCCAGTAGGATATCCTTCTTTGGGGTATCACAAAGTTGTTTATAGGTCTGGGATTATTTCTCTGAAGTAAATAACTATCATTCTCCTATGTGCTCTGAGTGGTTGAGAGTCCTAAAACACAGTCAAACCTTTCCAAATCTAGGACAATCATAAGAAAGCCAGGGAAATTTGTGTTCTGGCAGTATCTTCACCTTTTTCATTAAAATTCTTTGAATTCCTAAAAATTCCAGTTTATATCAGTGACTGGTGATCGTGTTCTTTGTGCCGAAAGAGTGAATGTAATTCCAGGAGATTTCTGCCATTCAAAATTTTTCCAGAGTGCCCTCCAGGCAAACTATCCAGGAAGACTTTGGAGACAGTCTCTTTTATGAATCTAGCAAGCTGTGGCTGGAAGACAAACATCAAAGAGAATTTGGGCATTTAATATGTCACTGAAGAACAATTTGTGGACCTAGTGATTAAGTTCATGAAATATAACTGTGTCTGCCAAATCAATGAAGAAGTGTACATTAGGAACAGGCTGAAGTGCATGGACATTTATAAGTGGCAGATCTGTAGCAAACATGATTTTTCTTGCTGACACAGAAAAGGACATTAACTGCAATGATCTGCAGTTTCCCAGCAAATGGAGAAAGCTTAATAGGAAAAGGCTTAATGTTGTTAACTATTAGCTAGTGTACTAATCTTCCTATCTCTGAGTCTGAGTTCTGAGATCTAATAATATGTAAATACAGTGTGCATTTGTCAGGCTTGTTTGTTTTGGTTTTTTCTCCCAGCATTACCAGGACAAGGAATAGGCTTGCTGGCATGTACCAGGATGCAACTAGTTGATTGCAAAGGAGAAATCTCCCTAAAATACCATCATCAAAAGCATTTCATGAAGAAAGATTTAAGTCAAAATGTGGAGCAGCTCCACTAAACAAGGCAGATATTGCCAGAACTTCTCTCTCCTTCAAATTATGTCCAGCCTTCTACATGTTTTGTAACCTAATTAAGCATGAGTAATTAAACAGGGCAGCAGGAAACACAAGATGAAGAGAAATCTTCAGGGGCTTTTTCCATCCTGGGCTATTTTTACATGTATTTTTCTTCTCTGTCTGTGTTTTCCCCTCCAACTGCATTTATGGATGTCTTACTTTTTACCTCTATTACAGGCACAGTGCTTGTCTTATAGATCTCTCAAGTCTTGATCACCATGACTGAGAGAAGTGTGAATGTTTGAGTTTCCTGTGGTTCAGACAGGTCAGAGCCTGGAGCATCATGAATGTACCAGCAATGAAACTAATCACATTCACCCAGTTGGATTGTGACTTTAGTGTCATATCACAGTGTTTGCAGTAAAGCAGCAAAGCTACTGTCTGAACAAAAAGAGAGATTCACGGCTTAGCAGCAAATCTGTTTACCTTTCAATTTGTTCCCTGAAATCACAGCACTTTGTGTCTTGCAATTCTGTAGTGCTGTTGTGTATTAAGCATTTCTGCAATAGATCAGGTAAAATGCTGTCTCTGATAAGAGGTATTTAACCTTTTAATAATTACCTGTAGCATGATGTCTTTGCAAAAGAGAGTAATAAAAATGAAAAGACAAGCCTGCTTCACCAGGGAGAAAGGCTTATTAGGAAACAGAGCCACATTTTAAATGCTTTTCTATTCCTTTAGTTTTCTGAATGTATCTGTAGAAAAGCTGAGGTGAAGAGAATACTGGTAGATACGTGTAAATGCTTTTCTATTCCTTTAGTTTTCGGAATGTATCTGTAGAAAAGCTGAAGTGAAGAGAATACTGGTAGATACGTACTGGACTTCACTGGTTTGGTACCCAGCCATAATGCACTGGTGCAAGTGCTTGTTGTGACAACAGTAAGGAGGGCACTCCATAACACAGGATTATAATACCAGTTATTGAAGTTAATACAAAGTGGATAATGGAAACCCCAAGTTGTGTAGCATTGGATGAACCTCCAATAAGGGCACAGCACACTGTGCTGTCACCTCTGTGAAGAGCCTTGCCAGCATTTTGGTCTTTGGAGATCTCAAAAGATTGTTTTGGGAAAAAAACTCAACCCTATCAATTTCTACTGTCAAGCAAAAGGATGCTCACATATACTGCCTCATCTCAAAAGATTGTTTTGGGAAAAAAAAACCCAACCCTATCAATTTCTACTGTCAGGCAAAAGGATGCTCACATATACTGCCTTGCATTAAGATAAAGGCAAAGGCATGAAGGTGCTGTACTTGGCTTTTCCAGGTGGGAGCTGCCTGCAGGCTTCTTTAGAATTAGCTAGCTAAGTTTGTCTTGTGGCCAAGGAACATATGCAGCACAATGCAGGGCTGAAAGCCAAGTGCTGTGTGCAGCACAGCAAAACACAGCACAGGCCTGTACCTAGGCAGGTTAGCTGCTATGTGGATCACTAACTCCTGGATATAGAAATGATTTCCATGTAGGATCACTATGCTAACAGTGAAAGCAGCTGCAGGTCACTCTCTCAATGGCAACCGATATAATACCATAAGACATCTTGACACAAGTGCTATCTGGTTAGCTGCATGCTTTCTGACTCTGCTACAAAATCCCATATGGATCCATACAGAGCAACAATGCTAAGTATTCTGGGATTTCTTCAGGACAGTTTGAATTTTTTTCAGGAGATTAATTCTCAAGTAATCAGGTATTGGTCATATTCAGGTATTAAAAATATTAACTATAAATCATTTCCAGATTAACTAATAGATTTGCACATAATTAGTATTCTCCTGGCAACACAAAGAATCTCATCTAGTAGGACTAAGAGTATTCCCAAACTCTTTTGTAGCAGTATTGACGTATCAGTTACACTTAACTTGGAAAGAAAGTGATGTTTTGTTTAGCAGCCTAGACAGGTTTCATATTTATGACTTACATAAGCTAAAGTGAATGATAGCAAAGATGCTATTAAGGTTTCACCAACTAAGAGATTATCTTGATATTCTTCTGCTCAAATTCTTAATATAGAAACTGTAAATTCCTCCCTGCATTTTGTGATACATGTGTTTATAGATGATGAACAACTGCTGTTATCATTGCCAGCTGTATAAAATATTCTATAGCAGAAATGTGTGAGTTTGCCAGTTTGGTCATTACCAGTCTTCATGTCCAAGACAGATTCCAAGGAAGATGAACTCTATGGGAAACCAGGACACCTAAGTAGTCTAGACGTCAGATTGCCCATAAGATCTGAAATTAATTGTGTTAAATGAAGAACACTCAACAGTGCCAGATCAATATTTCTGTTCTTTGCAATGGAGACCAGGAGAAAAAAATTGTACTCATTCTTATTTTTCTCCTGAGCATCATTTTTATTCTCTTTCATCTTTTCACAAATCTTCTTTTCTGGTATTTCTCAGATGTGCATGGTAATATAACATAATGGTTCTAGAAGTGGTAAAAATTGGCATATCAGTTAATTTATTTCTAATTTTGAGAAAAGGAAGCAATTTATTCTCTGCAGGAGGAGTTCTTCAGAATGTTTTAAAGCAATAAAAAGCACAAATTAAAGGAATATAAGTAGCTGTTGAGAGTTTAATCTGGTGACTACTTGGTTTGAAGTTATTTAAGTGATCTCTTAGGTGTCAAACATTTTTCTCTCCAACAAAGGGTAAGGAAGTTAAGAGCTGATAGGACCACACTACAATCTTATTTTTTCAGCAGATATGCAATGATGAAGACTGTCCAGGCATATAATCTTGCAGGGGGAGAAAAACCTGTATAAAGCACATCTTGTTTCCATATCCTATCTTAAATTGTCAGTAATGTGAAGTAATTTATACTGAAAGATAATTTGAAAGTAATGTGTTACTTGTAGAGCAAATGACAATCTTGCACATCGCTTTGGCATTTCTTTTTATATTATTTGATGTTTATATATACCATTTGAATCAGAAACTGTAATTGTGTTCATCTCCCTCCTGCAGCTGTTGATAGGCTACGAAAATGGGACTATCGTATTCTGGGACTTACGATCTAAAAGAGCTGATCTGAGAGCTTATTATGATGAAGTAAGTAATTTCCATTAATTCAGAAAAGCCTTTATTCAGCAGTTTGCCATATGTCTTACCAAGCAGATGGATATTTATCTTAAGGCATTGCTAGTTCTGGAAATACTGTTTGTGCTATGCTTTTGAGCAAATTATTGGCAATAGAAATCAAAACCTGAAATCTCTAGTTCTGATGAATTTGGCTGTCATGAGTGTACTATGACATGGGATCTCTTCCCCTTGATTCTGATGAGTTCATCAACTTCTGTGTAGGAAGCCTCAGTTGAACAGCATAGCAATGACCTCTAATATAGCTACATTAAGAACTATATAATCATCTTTACTGGGTATTACCAAAGCATTAATTAGAATGAAAGACAAATTACTTTGTCTAGCTATTGATATTATCTCGTACTCAAGATCTGATTAAAAGGTTTTCAAAACTGTCTTAGTTTTATCAGACAATAGTCTTTTGTCATTTGTAAGCAGCTTGTATTAACCACAGATGCAATTCTTGTGTCAATAATCAAGCTGTTTCAAAAATAGATATACTTCTAGTTAGGGTTTTAGCACTAGCCCCAGGGAAATACATGCTTTGTTCTACCAGTCCTTCACTAAAGTTCACCATGGATGAATGTGAATATAACTACAACTGGAGGTAGTAAAAGGACATTTCCTTTAAAGTGATCCAGGGAGCAATTGGTTTCATGTAGTTGTCTTTCCTTCTTCACCTTGTCACTTTATTACATGTAAGGAGTATACACATTTATTTTTCCTCTAAAAAGTAGGCTGGATACATCTGAACCCTGCACTCTTTCAGACCTGCTTTCAGACACATTGGAAGTACCCTGAACATCAAGGTAAAGATTCTGGGCATCCACATAGCAAATGTTTTATAGGACAGGGTAATTCAGAGTTTAAACAGGCCAGCACTTACGCCTCAAGACATGCCCACTAAATTGTCTCTAAGTGACAGTCTGTCTGTGCATACACTTGTGAAATTGCACCTGTTCTATTACTTAAGACTGGACAACTTTTTCCTTTTATAGGTCTCCTGAGGAAGGGTGGGGGCATGTGTGTCCACCTACTGTCCTCTCTTGTACTCAGAATGAGACTACATAAACTAGGATCTTCATAGAGCTGTTTCCTTTTTTTCCCCCTTGTTGAGACAGAGTGGTTGGGTGTTGAAAATTTCTCATACAATTTAGTTGGTCCACATTTTTCAGCACTGTCTTCAGGAACATTTTTTGACCTTTTTATCAGTCCTGTGCTTTCCTCCTCAGTGGTTACTTGCTGTGTCGTTACTCCACTTCATGCAACTTATGTTGGTTTCTTACTGTCTGCTGAAATAGTTGCAAGATTCTTATTTTGTTTTTAAAAGGGTTGTGTGACTAGCCACTGTACTTTATTCCAGGCTTTTAGGCTCCATCTTCATAATGTTCCAGATCAGCTAGGATTCCCTTAGGGAGCCACTAAAAAAAATATTCCTTTTTAAGTCCTGGGTTATATTAGCTTTTGTGAGTCACAAATTATTAGTTCAGCATGTGCCACTTGGTATTTAGCACCAAGCCAAGTTTTCAAATCTAAGCCTGATCTTATGGATTGGTCGCCTAAGATCACAGTCCAGAAATCATTGTTCCTGCTCCCCTTTTGCGTGCGATCTGGACAGATATCAAGCCTCTGTGCCCCATGATGTCTAACCAGTCTTTCAGTGTTGTCCTAGCACTGAGCCAGCCAGTTGCAACTGCTGGCTATCTGTGAAGTCTCAGATAAATTACTGTAAATGTTCTGCATCCTCATTAAACACCAAAGTGCATCTTTGCATGAGTTCTGAATAAAATTAATCCACCCTTATTTTTCTTACTACCATTATGCTTTCTTTAGCAAAAGTTTTGTAACTAGTGTAGTCACCCCATTTGATGGTGAAAGTATAGGAGATCTCATTTAACTCACCACTTCCTCTTCTGGCATCTTTAAGGATCATCAGATGAAACTATCTTTTTTGGCTTACCAGTGCAGCAGACTCTTCTGTTTAGTATCAAAAATTCCCCTGGCACAAGGCTTCTCCATTAGCACTTTGTGTGTACCATGGGAAACAGCTTATTTTCTTGTCTTTGATGGACTGTCAGTGTTATTCACCAGGGCAACTTCTTTCTTCTCTGTAATCTTCAGATAACTGTCTGGTTTGGTAATGCCACTCAAATATATGTCAGTCCCCTCAATACTTCATCCAAATACTGTTGCTGTCTCAGGATCAAGCCTCAGCTTGATTTCTCCTGTTACCCTTGATGGCATAGGATTTCAGACTTCCCAGACCAGCTGTTGAGGAGGAGACTCTCTGCTGTTATTCAGATCTATAGAACCTGTCATTGTGCAGTATGGGAGTGAGAAGCAGGTATTTCTTGATAGACAAGAGAGGAGGCTGGTAACTGTCTAGCTAAAAATCTAAACATTCTTCCTTTTCAGCTTCAAGATGGGGACATTACCTGCTGACATTCAATTGTTATAGAGAGGAAGAGTTTCATATCTCATGAATTTTAAGATATTTCTTTTCTGCCACAAGAAATGCTTTCATTTCACTGTCAATAAGAACCATTATTAAAAGGTCTGCTCCATTAATTTTCTTTCACTATATTGAGTGCTGTTTTTTCAACAGAGGTAGTAAACACTCAGCTTGGATGGACTAGGTCCTCCTTCTTGACATACTTGAACAGTTGGCTATCAAAAGGATCATCAAGGGATAACTGTTCTCAGTCCACTAGGACATCCCCACTGTGAAATCTTGCCTATCCTTTCTAGGCTGCATGGCACTGTCATACCAGTGTGACACTTCACATCCCATGAGACTGCCAGACATGGATAGGAGACATATGTTGCTGACATCTCCTCAGAATATGGGTAATCTTAAGACAGGGAGATAAGTTGTTTCCTACAATATTAACAGAATCTATCCAATACTTGCAGAAGTATCCACTGTCATTCTCCTTGCTGTCCAAATTAATGTCATGGACACATTGCTCCTAGAATGAACAGCTCAAGGAGACAACCCAGTAACTTGCAATGGATGAAGTTGAAGACTCTGCCCTCTGGAAATGCAGCCTTTAGAGCCCCATTCCTTACTTCATCATGCTATATTTTATGTCTTGAATGCTGGGAACCTTTCATAGATAAGACATATCCACTCATATAAAATGAGATTTCTTCTCACCATTATAGACAAGGCTGTACAGATTGCATTATCTGGAACTTGTCTGCTTGGTATTCTTGTAAGCCTGTATCTTCCCTTTAAAGCTTCTCCTTGATACTTATGGTTTACTCACTAGAGCTCAGCAGAGCCCTGTCTCTCTTTCAGCCCCACTGGTACCAGTTAAAGGCTGTCTCAGTTCATCAGCTCCTGATACAAGGGGTTTCTATGCTTTATTCTCTACTGTGTCGAAGTTTCTCAAGAGACAAAAATGTTGTGAAACACCTGGTCCCAGGGTGGAGCTTAGATGCCCTACTAAAGAATCTTGTGTTTTCTCTTCAAGGTGCCAGCTGCAAATTTCTTTGTGATGATGGTTGTCAGCTTCTCAGTGGTGACATGCAGAAGATATTGAGGCCCTTCCAATTAATGCTCCTCTATGATGACCTGTGTAAAAGGCTTTCCTTGCAAACCCTTTCGAAATTTCCTTCAAAAATTTGTTTCCATCAATTGTTTGACAAGTTAGTACATAAACAGGACAGGTCTTTCAAAGGATTCTCAAGTTGTTATTGATAGTTGGCAGACGCAAAACCACAGCCATCTTCATTTGCAGACTTTGAAATTTTGTGTCAACACACATTCAGATCTTTCTGAAACAACCATCTTTCATTGGAACACATCTCCAAAATGAAGCTCCAGAGTTCTCAGAGACATTTGCCAAATGACACCTCCCCACCTTTGTGAGTCACTATGATATTATGGAAGTATCAAATTGAATGTGGCCCTTGTTGTAATGGTCCTGCAGTACTACTAACACGAAGGATTTTATACGTTCAAACAATAGGATGAGAGGAGTATAATTCTTGTTAAAGTGGTTAAAGTGGTCCTAAAGACCCTGTGAGTTCTTCTAAGTGGAGAAGGTTTGTGGTTGGGAAGGAACTGAAATGGTGTTGAGGATGCCTAATTTTAGTACATGCTGATCATGAGAGAAGATGGAATATATATGCAGTCATTGTGGGTATTGCAGAAGGAGAAACATACCCAATCTGGAGTGATATGCTTCATATGCATACACTGTGTGAACATTCATATGAGTCACCCACCATGATGAACTCCTGTTCTAAGCAAATAATTGCTCCTTTTATGTGTGGTTGCTAAAGAAATGGATCAGAATGTTAGACATATTCTAGGAGAGAGAAAATTTGGGATTTGTTCAGTACCATCTTTCAGTATTAGTTGTTACTCCCAGCTGAGACCTCCAAAAGTGATTCTAAGTTTTTCATGCCAATTTTGAGGCAGGTCAGTTTGAGTTGCTGTTATGCCAGCTGTCTGTGAGAGGAGCATTCCACCTCAGCTCCACTCCACAGGAGGTTTATGCTGGCAGGTGGCACCTACTAGCTGAGAGGCAGCTTAACAAGCAGCTTGGTACAGTTTTCAGCTGCTAGTTACTAGCTCCTGCTCAGACACAGTGACTGTAGCCATGTGAAAAGTTTCTAAGTGTGATAACACATCAAACCCAGATTTAAATTTGGCATGATAGCAAGCATGAATGAGCTCATGTCAGAATTATTTTGCATGAGGATGGACATGTCTTCAGTGTAAATGAAGCAGCACTCCCCATAGATCTAAGGTTCTTACTACCTGAGGGCAGCCACATTGGACTCTGTATGAACTGTCATTCTGTGTTGCCTTTTGTTGCTCCAGTTGTAGTTTGGTATCTTCTGGGTCTTTAAGAGAAATTGTGTGCCAACCTCCCTCTGGTAGGTAGACGTTTGAGTGATACCCATTGTGTCACTCATAGACAAATATCTAGAGTTCACTTTGTTCAGCTCTGGTTTTGAGTCTTTTTTGACATGATTATCTTACTAGTGTGTTAGTCAAGCATTCAAGGCAAGTCAAGACACAAGGCATGTCAGACTCCTGTTGAAACATCTGGGTCATCTTAAGAGAGACTCATTTGTGGCTGCGCTGTCCAGCCTCAGGAGCTGAGTGAAGCTTTGGTAAAGGGTCACAGCCCTTGTGTCAGTTTCTTTTGATGCTCTCTCCAGACCATGAGCCATTATCAACCATAGCAATCAATACAATTATTAAAAGAGGAAGACTAACAGGGAGTTTTGAAGAGTGGCCAGTAGCACTTAGCTTTATTTCTTGTCAGCTTAAGCAACATTGATATGAACAACTGCAGTGCTGACTTACGAATACCCAGGCATGATTTTAAAGTGAGTTGAATAAATCAGGTAAATGGCTATATGCAAGTGCAAGTGCATGCAAGGCCTTGGCATTTGCTAGGTTGGGAAAAAATGGAAATTAATTAAACTGCATTCAAAAATAGATCTCTTTTATTTACATTTACATAAAGACATATTGTGTTTCTTGCTATTTGGCAGCAAACATTTCTGGAAGGGATATGGATTCAAGGGAGAATTCTGTGAGTTTGTGCTTCTGAGGGGAACATGTGAGAAACTGTGGTATACAATGAATGTTTTGTCAGAAAATGGCTTTTGTTAATTTCTAGCACATACCAGTGAAAGGGAAGGACTTACACCATTATCTTTTCTGCTAGTTTGATATAATTATGGATATTTTCAGTCAGTTCCACTAATTATGCACGGAATACTAAGAATGGTCTATTAATTTTAGAAGTATTGCTTTTTGGCATACATAACATTCATCATGTGGTACTTGTAGTGTGCACATAAGAGTGCAATATTCCTCTTCTCTGATGCACTATCTGTTCCAAAAGTATCTTATGTCATTGTTTTGGTTATTTCCTCTTTCAAAGAAACAATCCTGATCTATTTAGTATTTTGGTTTTTTACATTAAACATCCCAGATTTCTGTGTACTGGCTCTGCAACTTAAGTATGTCAGTATGTGTGTGTAAATTATTCAAGAACAGTGTGTTATTTCCTCTGGGAAAGACTGCATGTGTTGTATGTTACCTGTTATATTTGCCAGATTAAATACTTCCAAGGTGAGCTATCAGACATATTACAATTGCAATGTATGTCCCATGTTCTTAAACTTTTGCCTTAATACCCTATTCCTTCAATTTTTGTCTGATTCAGTACAGGCTTTGTTACACTATTTTATTCCACCAGCCTTTATGATGAATTGTGGGTTACAGCCATTGGTTGCTAAGAAGTGATGGTAATGGACTTCAGACAAACAAGAACCATCCAACTGTTGATATTCCATTAGAATAATGCAGTTCAAAGTCATACATTCAAATATCATTAGTGTTAATGTTGTATTCCATTTTAGTCTCAAGTTCTTCTTTAATTTCTGTAGGCTATTCATTCTGTTGCTTGGCATCATGAAGGGAAACAGTTCATGTGCAGTCACTCTGATGGCAGCTTGACCCTATGGAATCTGAAGAGTCCTAACAGGCCATTCCAGACCACAATTCCACATGGTAATTCTGATAGTTAAAATGTATAACTAAAGGCAATATGATGTTCTCAATACTGTTTGCTAATATCTATGTTTATTTCATTTTTCATTATAGCACAGATCCAGAGTTGCTTCTTGCATAAATATTTTGATCTGCATAGTAGCTGCAAATTACTATAAAAATCAGTGGTTCAGATAAAACCTTCTCTTTTTTAAATTGGTGTCATAAATATCTCTTTCTGGCTAATATTACTCTTATCTCTTCTTTTATCCAATTCCTTTTAAGAGTCTGTTGCTGGTCTGTGAGACCCTCAGGCTATGAGATTTTCACATTTCTTTCTTTCATATTTTGTACTTATGTGCTCTTATGTGCAATTTTCACAAGAAGTTAGTACATTTTGTACAAGGCACTGTGTTTCTTGTCATGGAGATGGTTCAAGGCTTCCCAAAGAGCTGCAATGAAGAATTTAAAGGAGTCATATTAAGAAATGGGTGTATCTTTTATAGCTGGGACTCTCTATATGCCATTGCTTCCTATAAATAAGGTAAAAAACTATTGACTCCATTGCAAATCAGTGTATTACCAAGAAACCTGACAGGGTGAGAGGGAGGAAGAAGGAGAAGGCAGGATCTAGGGAACCCAAAAAAAGATTTGTCATTTTCTTAGATTTCCTAATTCCTTCTCTTTTATCATTTTTAGTCATAGAATTTTACTTTATTTCAGAAGAACCTCTCAGAGGCCATGTAGTCTAACCACCATATCAAAACAGGTTTGATTTGATCAATAAGCTCAGGCCACTGGGCACTCGAACACTTCCAAAACCAAATTGCAGAACCTCTCTGGGCAATATCTTCCCGTATTCATGACCCTCGTGGGACAATTTTTTTTTTTGATATCTAACCAGAATTTTTTGTGTCACAGCTTGATTCCTTTGTCTCCCATCACATCACTGTGCACCTCTGAGAATAGTCTAGAATAGATTGGAGGATCTCCAATCAGGTTCTTGTTGAAAGCAAGTATAGACTTTCTAAAGCAACAAATTGCTTTTTTTTTTCTTTCTTAGTTTACAAGTGACTTTTCTCTGATTGGAAGAAAGTACTGAGTCATAATTAACCAAGAACCAATGAATTTTGATTGCATGCTTCATTTAATTTTATCACTCAACAAGTTATACTCTGGAGCATGTAACAATTTGTCAACAAAAGGAATTGAGTCAATTTAAGGATGGCTTAGGAAAAAATTAAGCTGTTTATGGTCATAATGTGTTCAGAAAAAAAAAGGTATACATTTAGTCTAATTCATTAATTATTAGTTAAGTGTCATCCTCAGTATTCTGCATAGGGATTAAATATCCTTAAACTGCTCTTTATGGTCCTATAGATGTGTATGGCAGTAAAAAGACATAGTAAATGTCATTAATTTAGACAAATGCATATTTTACAGAAATAGGAGCTAATACTCATAATCTGTAGGTTTAAAGTTCCAGTTCTCTTACTGCTCATGCATTTGCTTCAATGTGTATGTTTAAGTTTGATAGTTCTATTTTCATGATGTTTTAATAGCGTTTTCATCTTCTTCCTTTCCTTAGGAAAAGTTCCAAGAGATGGAAAAAAGCCTGAATCTTGTAAACCAATTCTCAAAGTAGAGTACAAGACCTGTAAAAACAGGTTTGTTTTTAATTCTGCTATTAACTCCATATTCCATTCCTGAGTTAAAGTCCTTTTAGAATCTTTTCCACTTTCTTTTTTGCAAAACTATCCATTATTGTTTGAAGGTACTAAACCTAAAGCATAAACTTGTATATCCTATGTGGACTTGTAATTACTGTGTTGTTTTTTTAATACAGTGAGCCATTTGTGATATTTTCTGGTGGATTGTCATATGACAAGGCTTGTCGAAGACCAAGTTTAACAATCATGCATGGGAAGGCAATTACAGTTCTTGAAATGGATCACCCTATAGTTGATTTTTTAACTCTTTGTGAAACCCCATATCCAAATGGTGAGTTCAATAAGCAAAATACAATTATGTAAAACATACATGAAGGGATCTATTCTCATACATTAATTCCATTCCAGGGAATTCCATTCTCATATTTGTCTTCATCTCAAGAAAATTGCATAACTGAAAGTACCTGGCACTTGTTTGCATTCACAATATAAGAAGCAAGTAATGAGTGGACAATAAAACATGCGTAAATCTCCACATATAAGATTGAAACACATGGGCTAGTGTGAGGAAATACTGCTATTAATCCAACATATGTGCTTCTGTTCCTGACATTTTTCATGATGCCACAAATCTACAGGTTGATAAGTCATTGAAGAGTTAACTATCACTTATCTGCAAAAAAGTTCTTACACTTCAGCATGAAATGAACTGTTAAAAATGTTTGCTGCATATTGTGGGGCTGCCAAATTCTGAAATACATTTCCATACAATTCCAGAAAGTAATTTAAGAAAACCTGTAAGTCAAAAAGGAACTAAGTTTAGCATTTTAAGTCCTCAAGCAGAAAAGTATAGTTTATATTTGTTTCAATGTCATGCAAAAATTAAATTTTTGGTAAGCAAAGTTAGTTTGGGCCTTCATTTAACTGTGTCAAATACTTCCCAGTACTAAGGTTTTGTAGCACCTTCCCCTGCTCATACACTAATATTTAAACACTTTGGTTTAACCTGTGTTATTCATAGCCTTGTATAAACACAAACAACATATAATGTGCATTCGTAGCAGGACTGAAAGGAAGACAAACCAGTTACTTTCATTTAGTCAGCCTTTTGACATCAGCCATCTGAAGAGTGTATTCTGAGCTTGCACAAGCTGGAACGATTTGCTGTTGTTGAAAAGAGGGTTGTAATTTCACAATTATACTTTTTTTAATCGTTTTATATAAACAAATGCACTCTATGCATTTGCCATTTTAATTGTTTGATTTTGATAAATGAATAAAAGAATTAAATAATTGTAAAACCCCATATAATCTCCTAAAGAGTGTGGGGAAGGAAAGAGCATGTGAACACAGCAGACTTACAGGATTCCTTTGGGAAATTTCTTGGGAATCACCTTGGAAATGGGGGCATTGCATATCATAGAGTGTACTGCACAATCTGTTTTTGAAGAGCAATTGTACACAGTGAAAGTGTTACTTCTGGACAGAAAATTACTTTCCTGTATAATAATTGGATTCAGCAATGCAATGATACGCACAACTTATTCATATTCTATGTCTTTACTTTCAGAGTGTACCATCCTGCTGGCAGGCTGTAATAGGCCAAGTCTATTTCTGCTTTGTATGTTGGTCCACAATACTACCCAAAAGTCATTTCTCAGTTCCTGTCTGCCCCTAGTTTACAGATATGCCTAGTTTGTGGATATGTCCAGGATTTCTACTTTAAAACTTTTAACATACTGTGAATGTTTAGAGAACATAAATGTGACTTGCTGGCTTAAAATGACTAAGGAGAGAACTCCATGTCTTTTATACTTGATTCCTTGCTTACAGAATTTCAAGAACCCTATGCTGTAGTTGTGCTGTTGGAAAAAGATCTCATTGTCGTGGACCTGACACAAAGCAAGTAAGTATGAATTCTTATATGAAGCTATTTATGTATTTAACTGTCCAGCAAATTATCACGATATTCCAAATGTTTTCATGCAATGCCATTTTACTATCCAAAATCATTCACTCTTGGAAATAATTCACTCTATATGTTTGCTTCCACCCGAAGAGCTAAGACCAGCTAATCAACAGAAACTTACAATAATATTGGTTCTTAAACTTGGAAATAAATCTAAATCTGCAGTCCCTTTGGCATTCATTCAACACCAAAGTAATACTTGGTCACATGCTGAATTATGACCTGAACATGTGTTTTAGAATCAGCTTCAACTACTACTTACATATATGACTAACTTCACTTGACTCCACAGGGACTACCACTTGAGTCTTTACTTAAGTATTTGATTGCATAATGGTATTGATTTATATGGATCTACAGAATTGCTTCATGATCCAGTTGGTGGTTTAAGTGACAAATAGTTCTTTCATATCAGAATCAATGTTCCTATCAAAGAGGAACTATATATCATATAATGTAATATCCTATTCTTACATATTTTGTTCTGCTTCCAACACTACCAGTAATGTGTATCCACATTCACACTGGTATAACTAGGAACAGATTTTGCCCTTAATGTCTTGAAATATTTTAAGTGAACTATATTCTGATCTCACTTTCAAGAATAATTCAGATCATCTCAGCAGTGTAAAATAAATGTAACTGAAATCAGAACCAAATTTCCTGTATTTTTCAATTTAGAATAACATTGTGTAATGTGCCAAAAGTGAGATCTTCCTCCTTATAAAACCATTCAAACTGATGGAGGTGAGAAATAAACTGAGATCTACTCATCTCTTCCTGCAGTTCCTCATTGTAGAATCAGTAGTCTACCAACTCAATAAGCTAAGCTGCTCAATATAAAAACCATAGCTGGTATAACTAGTTCTTAGCCACAGTATATGTCATATCTATGAACCTGAAGCTTCTAGAAAATGTGTCATTTATGTATTAATCAGATTTTGAGATGTTAGAAAAAATTACTTCTTAATTATCGACACAAGTAGCCCTATTAGCCTTCAGGACTACCCACATGAATGGGTATTTATGTAACAGGAGGATTCTTGTCACAGCTGTGGAATTTATATATCTTTATTTGGTTAACTGCACACTATTATTGACATTAAAAACAATATGTAAGTCTTAATAAGGTAAAATGTATTTCATTAGTAATGATTTTAGATTCTGTAATAGTCTTTAATTTGAGAATATGTTTTATTCTATGGCTCAGTGTGTCACAGTGCTTCTAATAAATTGTCTTCCTTAACTAGTTTTCCAATCTTTGAAAATCCATATCCTACTGACATTCATGAGTCACCTGTTACCTGCACAGAATATTTTGCGGACTGTCCTCCAGATTTGATTCCTGTACTCTACTCTGTAGGAGCAAAACATAAAAAGCAAGGATACAGCAATAAGGTAAACAATACCAGTCTGGGTTTTTCTTAAGCAAAGGAAGTAGATGTATAACCTATGTTTATGTAACATGTTACCATATTATTTTCATTTTACTTTTTTAATAATCACTTTCAAGTTAGACCTACCAGCAGCTTAGCATCCTGCTTACAACCATCACTTGAGCACAACAGTTAATCACCATTATATAGGACTCAATCATTAGGTGATTCCAGATCAGATTGAGTTAAAGGAAAATCATCAGTGTTCGATTCAAATTTGTATGGATAAGTTGTCTCTGTCAAAGAAAAAAGTGCAAACATTGTAATTGAAAGACTTTCGCAGAAGAGGTTTAGTGAGGGTTGACAGCATATCTGTGAGATATTTTATTAAACAGGGATATTAATAATTATTTTACTGAGCTACCAAGGTCTTAACATAATGCTTTTAGAAATAGGACAAGCTGCAGAAGTAAAAAGAGGGAATGTAATTAATTTATAGATTTCAAGCTTTAATCTGTCTTATGTTTTGGCTAGAACTAATCCATCATAATAAATAAATTAGAAAAAATTACTGGGTAAACAAGTCAGGCATCATCAGTCTTCTATTCAAGTCACAGAAATACTCTCCTTGGAGCTGCCTTATTTTCCACGAACTGAGAAACAGCTTTCCCTCCTTTTGGATTTCGATTCAACAAAGTACTTCAGAAAATATTTTTTCTCGTATTTGAATCTATCTTTACCTCATACCCTTACCTCATGTACTTTTCACCACCTACTGTATTCATTGCGTACTCTCTTGTCCCCTTGCTTTATTTGTGCACATACAAATATACACTCTGAAGGCAGGTAGTCACTCATATGCCAGCCTCCCATTTCTGTACCCACAAGCATCCACTCCATGTATCCACATAAACAGTTTGTGCTCCCAGTTTTTCCCCACCTACTCATACTCTCCCACTCTGCACATACGTCATCCTCCACATCCTGTATCCATACATGTCAGGTTTTGGGCCCAGACCATCATTTTGTTCAACCAGCCTAGGCCAAGAAAAGAATGGGAGTTTTTGCCACTAGTAAATAAAAGGCAGAGAAGAGATGTTGGTTTCATACATTCTGTATAAGTTGCATTCCCTCAACTCATGACATCAGATATACCATGCTCAGATATTTGTTTCTGGGCCAACCTCTTCAGTAGTTTTCATATTAAAAACAGATTCTCAGTCTACCCAATGTTCTATAGAAACCCCAATAGACAAGTCATATCAAAAGACTAGCAGAACTCTTTGTTACTCCTTCCTCTCCTTTCTGTTTCAGATTGTTGAATGTTAGCTGTACAAAAATATTTGTAAAACATAGAACCTTAGATGATAATAGAAAAATTTTATTAAGTTTCCAAAGTTTGAATTGATAATGTAAAAATATTAGTAAGCTGTAAAATCCTTAAATGCTACATATTTTTTCCTGTTTATGAGTCATATTCTCTTTGGGGGAAAATGTTGTCTGCTGCTGGGTTTAAAATTAACCAAGCAAGGTTCATCAGAATTAGCTGTGATCTCTGTACGCTTGTTTGTTTAGGAGTGGCCTATTAGTGGTGGAGCATGGAACCTTGGAGCTCAGACATATCCCGAAATCATTATTACAGGGTGAGAATGAAACTGGGGATTGGTGCTTTTAAAGTGTTTGTGTCTACAGCTTTTGATTGTGGGTTTGCCTTAGATAAGAGCTGAGCTTTTACAGAGTATGTATATCCTGTTCTCTTCATTTGAGCTGTGCCACCACAAAAATTCTCTTTTGTTGTGGAAAATAGAACTGTAGAAAATAGAACTGTAGAAAATAGAACAGGGATGTGCTACCATTCGAGGGCCCAGAGTTAGACAGCAAGTCTATATACTTGTGAAGGTGGGGTCTTTGGAAAGGCAAACCCACTACAAGAGAATATTTTGGCCTTGAAAGTCATAGAGAATAGCTTTAAGAAGGAGAGCAGCTGTTCTTGTGTAGCTGTTGTCCCTTGGCCTTCTGGGAGCTTTGTATCTCAGGACAGCCTAGAAATTCATTTTAATACCCAGCATTACTGACAGTGTGGTGCACTGGGACAAATTTCACCTTGTGAGTGGAGAAACAGACCCATAGCAAAAAAGCATAGAAGGTTCAGGTTGCCATAGGAGCCCTATGAGCAGTGCCTGATGGATTTTTAAGGGACCACACTAAAATAGAAGCTATTCAGCTAAGATGCACACTGTGTTTCCCTCTAGTCTCAGTCGTGCTGATGATAGCAATATATTTGATAAATTGTTATTATCAGTGATACTAAACACCTGTTTTTAAAAGTAAGATTATGATGTATGCAGTAGTACCAATAAGGTGGTGAAGGGGCCATTCTCATTTTAGAGAGAAATGTCTCATTTCTCCAGCTTTACCTCAGAAGTTTTATGTTAATAAAAATGGCACAGCTGTAAGGTATTGAGCAAAACAAAGTTATCCTCTCTCCTTTCAAAATTCATTATACCTGGCATTTTTAGGGTGCATAGGCTTGGTGCTGGCCCACTGCAAAGCCAAAAGTTCTGTAACTTAAACTGATCATTAATATGGGAAACAATTTCTTTCATTGTGATCTTAAAATCAATCAGGGGCTTAGTTCTCTATAGGAAATGCATGAAAAGTATTTTATTGACCAAATCAAGCTAATAGCAAAATATTTTCTTGTAATTAGTATGTATATCATTATATATTGTCAGTAAGGTATAGGGAGTTACCACATGAGCAAAATGCAGTTGTTCTACCTATATTTATCACTCACTGAAAGTAGATGATGTTTTAGAATTGCATCTTGTTTTAACACATTTAATTTTTATATTTTTTTAAGCCATGCAGATGGATCAGTAAAGTTTTGGGATGCTTCTGCCAGTAAGTTTCTAAAGTTCACTTTTATATAATGCTGACACACACATATAGGTAAAACATGATATTTAACAGTATAAGTAGTAATATCTGGGCTGAAACAATTAGGAAAAATTAGGCTAAATTAAGAAAAATTTTGTTACATTAGGGGAAAAAATGCTGCTAATGAGATGTATTAGGCAGAAAAGAGTGTAAGTCTCTAAGAGGAATAGAGTGAAATTCTTTAAGAGAAATAATATCTCAAGATCCATCACACCAAAACCAATGAGGGGTGAAGTGTTGGTAAAAAAATCCCTAAGGCCCATTCTTCTTGTGTGTATAAAAGTGTGGGCTCAATTAGATCTAACATTCAGTTCCAGTTGTCATGTCTCTTCTATTCTGAGTACAACAAAGTCTTTTTGACAGCTAAGTGGAAATAAAGTATTGAAATATATTAATATGTCTCAATACGTGTTTAATCTGGTGAGGGCGGAAAAAGACCTAAATCTTTTCTTGTTCAGTCTCAAGTCCCATTAATAACTGGAAAGCATTTCCATTCATCCTAGCAGGAAAGACCTTCAGAAAACACTTGTTCCATACAATCTAGCTATAACTACACATATCAGAAACCACAGAAAATACATATGGTACTTATTAGTAAAATATATGTATGAAAATACGCATTCATTTTACTTGAAAGTTAAAATATTCCTCTTCAAATAATGTGACTGTGCTATACCAAAGTTCCTGTTGCGTTGCTTTGTATTCTGTCTCTTTGGTGGTACAGGGATGTCTGGGTAGAATATACATCTTTTATGAGGTATCAGTCTCTTAAAGAAAAGAGAGTGTGAAAGAAAACTCTGTATGAAATGTTAGGCATAGAGAGATTTAATATGACCCTAATAACCAGCCTGTAATGGTTGCCAAGAACATGGAGTATGAGATACTAAACTACCAGCTAGCTCCACTCTGTGCCATCAAACTGTAATAATTAATACTGCTACCATTTCCAACCAAATCTGGAGAATGTTTACAAGATTTTGATGTCAGCTACACCTGATGATTTTGTCAGATGGTTCCCTTTTTGCCTAACACCAAATATTTTCACTCATCAGGATGGACAAGGAGAAAATGAGGATTTCCAAAGCCTCATTTCACAAAGGTATTTTACATAGGCACGTCAAGCGAACATGACTATGGGATGTTTCTTAATTATATAATATGTCTGTTTGGAAATGGAGGAAAATCAGATCCATGCTGTGTAGAGTTTACATCTTCCAGTATTTTCAAGTTATGGTGAACACCAAAAAGAAAAACATTCAAACATATCAAAACAGTCAACAGTTTATCTGCAAAGATAGAAGTTTGACAAAGCTTTAATATGAAAAAAGTAGGATAATTCCTTTTTTTAGAGAAGTAGTGTGAGATATTAGACCTTGTCTTGGGAGTATTTCATTACATACTTATGTTTTTTGACAAGAGTGTGCAAATACAGGCACTAAAGTTGAGGTGGAACAATCCAGACTGTTGGAATACCCCAAGGCATTTAGCATGTATTCTGCACAGGAACCAGTGTGCTAGTAATGTCTCCTATAATTCTGGCAGGAATGGGCAAAGAAGAAAACTTCTCATAAGGAATGTAAACATAACCCAGTAATCAGTATATACAATAGGAATTTTTCTTAACAGTAAAAGCTTAGATGGTCATGAATATTCACAATCTCTTCAACAGTAGTGGTGTTTTCAGTGCCTCTCTGATGCCTTGGTCTTAGTCCTGCCTTTCAGGGCATCTACTGTGTTACTCGTACCATATTTGGCACTTCTTATTTTCAAGGTTTTAATTATTACATATTTTTATTATGTTTAAGGTATTAACTTTTTTAATGGAGTTCCAATTTCATTTGTGATTTCCTGGTGCACAAAATACCTTGCTGCTATTTGAGAGACACAAAGTACTTCGGTTTTAGACAAACTTTGAATGTGTAATTTTGTATCTGAAAGCCCAGATTTGTGGCAGACAGGGAATTGCTAAGACACTGAAGTAGGTTTGCCAAATGTATCTTTGTTCAAAAGCCATTGCTGTTTCATACTGCCCTTGTGCAGATGGTACCCTTTGTTCAAAAGCCATTGCTGTTTCATATTACCCTTGTGCAGATGGTACCTAGTAATTCA
Source organism: Acanthisitta chloris (assembly GCF_000695815.1). NCBI lineage: Eukaryota > Metazoa > Chordata > Aves > Passeriformes > Acanthisittidae > Acanthisitta > Acanthisitta chloris. The sequence continues at coordinate 91,077 of NW_008688833.1, read as the reverse complement.
GGGAAGCATAGAGAGTCTTGTCATGTAATTTGTGCCCTAGGTCTCTATAATTCTCCAAGTACTAGTATGCATGAACCTATGTTGCCTGATATAAGGTGCCACTCTAGGTTTGCTGCTGGACTAAGGGCATCCTGAATCCTCTGTGACTGCCACTGAGGGCAGGAAGAGTTATGTATTTATTACAGAAGTACTTGCTTTAATTTGTAAAAATTTGTTGATGCTTTATGTGCTAAAACCTTTTTTTAAATTAAAAATTTTAGATGCTAAATCTCCTAGAATATATCTGCGCTGCCAAATAAAAATGTATTTTTGCTGTGTTCATCATCTGGTTACATAACTAAAACACTCTCCTTTCATCTTCCTGTTGCTCTTGTTACACAAGCTAGCTAGGCTGACCTACCACAACTATAGCTTTGCCTTTATGGGTATACACACCTTTACAGGTGCTGGGCCTGACCAACTTTTTCTGACCTCATGCAGTTATTCATTAATGACATTGATAAATTAATGTAAAAGTATTAAAACCAGGGAGAAATATCAATAAAATATAGTGGCGTTAAGTATAATGCCTCCTTTGCCTCCAGGATTTACTGCACTGGAGTTCTAATCTTGACAAAGGCTCCTGGATATTAGGATTTTATATGCAGGTATAAATACAGATACACTCATTAGTCAAGAAATTCGAAACAGTTTTGAACTCCTGTTAGTTCAGAGAGGCTTGTGCTGACTAGGCCACTAGAAAGCTTTCCTAATGTCTTCTCCTGAATTTCCATACAGTCTTTACATTCTAGGAAGAAAATAACCTCAGACAAATGAAATCGTGTTTCACATCTCATTAGGAAAACTATCAGCATTATCAGAGCCTCTCTATAACATTGGGTATAAACCTAATTATGGACACAGTGGTTAACGTACACCTCTGACATCCTGTCCCACTAAGTACTTAGAAGTATTTCACAGACAAATATCCTTCTTGGAAGTATTAAATACATATCCTACCAGTGTTGTGTACCAGAATAAAATCTGCATTGTCTAATACCCATCTTCTATAAGATTCCTTGTTATGCCACAACTGATAAGAAAGTGGGAGCTAGGGAATTTTATAACTCATTTGCTTCATGTTGCTATTTTTTAAATGTTTTAATGTATTCCAGTTACTCTACAGATGTTGTACAAATTAAAAACATCAAAGGTCTTTGAAAAACAGAAACCAGTAGAAGGAAAAGCAACAGCTGAGATTGTGGAAGAAGATCCTTTTGCTGTTCAGATGATGTACTGGTGTCCTGAAAGCCGAATTTTCTGTGTGGCAGGAGTCTCTGCATATGTGATTGTTTACAGGTTCAGCAAACATGAAGTAAACACTGAAATTGCAGTAAGTCCTTCAGACATAATTTCTAAATCAAATAGCCCTGCTTTATCTGTGTTCTTTTACTTGAGTAAAATTATTATCAAGCTGTAGCAATATGGGTTTAGGGACATTCCGTTTTAAACCTTTTCAGTGAAATCTTGATCCTACCTAAGTTACTGACAAAAATCTGAGCTGTGGTTTTGGAAGTCAAATCTCCACATTTTTTTGTTTGCTTTTTTTGCTGTAATAGTAACATACAGTACAGATTTCAGACATACTTTGCATTTAAGACTTTATGATACAGTAAATCTTTGTTGTCTTTACCTGCTCTAAAATTACTGGCTGCTGTATGTTTTTAGCAGGTAATGTACATTGTGTACATGCATAATGGTCAGTTTAACTCAAGTATTTCATCTCTTTAATTTATGCTCATAGTGTTTGTACCATGAGGAGACTGACAATTACTATGGCTCTAGCAAAATAAAAAGAGTTGATTTTTTTCTGCCTTATGCTGACTTTTTTTCCTAAAACTGGACACGATATGAAATGCCAGATTGTTTATGGTTAAGCACTTGACATTTTCATAAGCATTGTTTTGCTTTATTCTGTTAAAAAACCCCTCTGCTTTTTAATAATCATATGGATTATGTTCTTTTAACTGCACTGCAGTCAAACTGTACTTAATCATTGCTGAACAATGATTCTGACTTGGGTTTGAACCTTGAATTTTTGCACAGGACTCACAACCATTGCTAACAGTGTGACTGAACAGCATTTGTAATAAAAACAAGCTTTCTTAAGGGTAAGAAGTTTAACAGGAGACTGCTCTTAAGGCAGAACCAAACTAAACATGACTGCCTTTCCTTCAGGCTTGATGTTCTCTGGTGCTGGGGAACATTTAGCAACTCTAGACACTCTCTTGACAGAAAGTACTTCTTTGCATCTGCCAGCTCTCAACAAACCCAGATTTTCCCTTTCCACTTTCCCTGATTACAGTTATTTTCCTTTTCGCACTACTTTAATGTACTTTACAAAGTTCTAGCGTGGCAAAAAACCTGTGTCATTACTGGCCTGAAGCCATGTGCCATATGGTAAGGAAATTTAGTACCTATAGCTATTCTGTTGTTTTCCACTCCTTTTTTTTTTCTATTCCCTCAGAGGCAATTATTAAGCTAGCTGAGCATATCATTTCAGGAAAATTTTTATAATGAATGAACAGTAATTTCATGTTGCTGACCAGCTCATGTATAATGCTGCTAAAATTGCTACATTTCAGTATTCTTGCATTGTTCCACAGCAAGTGCACCTTGTCTTCTATTATCTACAATTTAATTTCTTTATTTTCCTGTCCCTTGCTTTTCTGGCTGAATTGCAGCATTACTGATATTTTTTAAAGTGCTATAATATGTGCAATTTAACAATTTCTCAGATTTCATCTGTAATTAAGAAGCATTTATGTGAGGAATTGTTCTCCGAGTATTAAATGATGCAATCTTGGTGGCACAGTCACTGAGTTCCCCTGGGTTTTGTACATCCCTGAAATGGGCCTTCTCTCTTGGTTTCTGCATTTTTGCAGTGTGCATTCAAGTCCTCTCTCTTAAATGATGGGTTGTTTTTTTAAAATCAAGAGTATGGAAGTCTTTGTTGGAATACATACTGAATTTAGGCTGTCTGGCTTTGTCTGCGCTGAGACTGAGCTGGTCAGTCTCACAATTTCTTTGCTGTCTGAGGTGCAAGGCACTTGGTGTCCTCACTTCTTTTTCAGCCAGACTGAACTCACCTTGAGTTCAATCTACACTGTCTGATGTCAGTCTTGGAATGTTTTTGCTGTCGTATATGGGAAGCATGGAGGTTTCTCCATGTAGCAGGGTAGTCTGCTGCTGAGTGTGCCTTAGGGGCATAGGCTGTGCCTGGGATTTCCTCAGTAGAAGTATTTGCATGATTTCATATCAGATTCTGAAGGAAAATAGTATGCATGAGACAAATTCTGCTTCATATCCAACCTTGGAGTCATTGACATGCAGTTGTATAAAAAGCATTTGCTGCTGCTGGTTTTGTTTTCTCATCTGAATCTATTCTGTCCTGTCTCAAAAGGATCTATTAATTAAACATGATCACTTTCTCAATGATCAGACTTTTCTCAGTAAAGCTCCTCTTCAAAACTCCTGAGAAGAACCATAGGAAAAGGGTTTACACAAATTTGAATGTGGAAAGGAGGATCAGTGAGCCTAGTGATGTGATCTTCTGAAAAGATCTTTACTGTGTGAAAATAAATTGGTACAACAGTTCTGCAACCCTCCTAAGGTCCAGTCAAAGCAGAGACAAAAACATAAGAAAAATTCACAGTCATGTTATTAGCCTAAATTCATCCTTAACAAAACTATTTTTAGTAGAAAAAGGGAAGACACAAAGAAAATTATCCAAAGAAGACTGATGCACATCTAACATGGCAAACAGAAGAACATACTCTGCAACAGTTACTCCAGTCCTGCATAAAGATTAAACACATTATAAATTGTTTCAGTCAGCAGCAAGTACTTCCAGATTAGATTTGCCTGAAGTCAATATTTCACTCATTAGTCTTTGAAGGTAAATGTTGTCTATAGGTTTCTTTAGCCGATCCAGGCGAAAAATATCCATGGATTTTGCAAGAAAAAAGCAAAAGTGAAATTTTGAGAGAGAAGCCTTTGTCTTCTGGTTGAGCAGAATCCCTTCTTTCTGAAATCTTGTATGTTTTAACACAATGGTTGAGAAACAGGTGAGCCTTCAGTACTGACCTTTATCTCCTGATTCTCATAAAACTTAGGTATTTTGTTAATCTTCATTCTGGTACATATGATGTCTCAGTCAAAGATCACTAAGATGAAGTTTGCAGTGTCTACATCTGCAATTGCTTCTATTCATTTCAAGGTACCAGCACTGAAATGACTGTAATAAATAATGGCAAGACCTTGTCTCTTTGAGGGCTGTACCTTGTTTTTAATTCTTTTCGAACTGGGGATCTCCTTGGACAATTCATGAGGTAGAAAGAATTTCTTGATATTTATTGTGATTCTCTGAGATGATTACTTACATCGATTTGAACTCCCTGTCCAGTTTCCCCTGTGTTTTGGGGCTAAGGCTTCCTGAATTAGGGAAAAGAATCGTAGGGTGGTTTGGCCTGGTTGGCTCCTTTTCCCTGTATAGAGAGGCCAGAAGGAAAGCAAAAGGCTTGAAATTTCCTTTCTAGGATCCACCAAACTCATGTTCATTCTAAGGAGTATGGAACACTGTGCTGTTTTCTCTGATTTCCTGACCCCTACCTATGGAAAAATGAAGTTCATGTATCAATACTACCCACAATATAAGGCTTATGAACACTGGCTGAAACCTGTCTGGTGGAGACTGTATTGTCCTAGTAATCAGGGGGCAGAGTTGATGAGCATTCTGTTCATGAATTTGCTTAAGGAAAAGATAACAGACAATAGGCATAAAATTTTCATTACACTGAATGATGCCTTCTTATGCTGAAATATTATTTATTTGGGGGTGAGTGATGAACTTGTCTTTTCATAATAAATTCTGAAAACTTATATTCTTGCCTTATAGTAACAGGCTTGAAGCAAAGTCAGCAGAATATACCTGTGGAATAATACACCTATGTATTTCTCCATCAGCATAGGGTAGATGACTAGTTCCTTTCTGATGGTGCTGTTAAGCTGTATAAATAGCAAATGACAATATTCTTTCCCCAAAAATGATAATGATAAATGTGGGAGGTATTTTTTTTAAAAAAAGGGCTTACTGATATTTATTTGAAAGCAACAGAACCTTCAGCAGCTTTCTCTATTAAATTATAACTTAGCTTTTTATTTATTTAAGTCATTAGAGGTGCGACTTCAGTATGAACTAGAAGATATCATTACTCCTGAACCAGAAATAAATCCTCCATTTCCAGATGCCTCCTCCCAGCCTCCTTCTTTAAAGAGCCTTTCAGGCAGTACCAACACTGTAGCAGGTGAAGGAACAATGAAGGATAGTATCCCATGTCTTAGGTAAGTCTATGCCATTGTTCAAAGATTTATCTTTCTAAAAAGCTGTTAACCAATCCATCAGCTATCAAGAAAAAGAGGTTAATCATATGTATGTGACACAAAATGAGAAGAAATCAGAATATGGAGAAACAAAATAATTAAGGGAAGAATAAACAAAAAGGGATTTTAAAAGTTGAAGTAATTATGGAAAAGATAAACTGTTACAGTAAAGGTTTGACTGTAATTTTCCAGTGTGATCTAGGAGTAAATCTTCAAGGAATTTCTGAGGAACCTTTTTATCGTTCACAAAGAGACTTCCATAAAGCAGACACGTGCAAACCTTTCCCTCCTTGATTGACTAGCATAGCAGTAAAATCTTTCTCTGTGAAAGACGTATATGTATTCTATGGTGTGTAGGGGATGGAAACTGTGTTCATACTGATGAAACAATCTTTAAAATATACAATTATGAAACAGTTGCACTATGCAGAAGTGTGTATTTGTTTAATGTTTAAAAATAAGCAAATTGTTTTCTGCTACAGTACACACTGCTACTGTTTGGTGTAGATTAATGTACTAATAAGGCAGATAAATTATGGGTTTGAATAGTTTAAAACCAGTTCTGTACAAGAGTCCATAAACTGTAATTTTCCAGCAATTATATTGCACTGCTGATAACAATTGCTCTCATTTTGGTTAACTCAGTATTATTTAGGACTAATTATTATTAAATATTTCAAAAGCAGTTTAAATGAACATTGCCTGACTTTGCAGATACTTTGGGCTGCTTTGCACCTGGAAATAGCATTAACATTTAAAAGTGTCATCATGATAATATTCTTGCAAAATTAGGAATATTTTTTGGCATCCTTTTCATTTGTCCACCTCATTCAGTCATGGAGTTGAACTTCAGACCTCAGTTTAATCATTAATTTGAACTATGAAAATCAATAGAAGAGGCAGAGAGAAGTTATTAAAAAAATCCAAATGCGAAATCTATTTATGACATTGAAATCAGGAAGAAAGGAATCAATTGTTTCACTGGCTAGGATATTCCCTTAAGGGATTCTTATTTGATTTTGTCTGGGAAGGAGAGGAACTGTTGATCTTGGAGGCAGAAAAGCTGTAATGAACCAGTAGAGGTTCTGCTCCTTAGTTTTCAGAAGTTTTCTGAACTCCGTATAATCTCACATTAAGATGACTGAATTTTGTCCCATTTTACACAAAGTGAATGTAAACTTGTTTTGACTGAGAAGTGATTTTTCACAGTAATTAAAGCACTAGAACTGTTGACATACTCCCTCTTATATTTAGATAAAAGCATACTTATGTATGCTCCTATCCTTTTCAATAGGGCACGACATAAAATATCCACATTTTTTCCCCAAACTCTAACTGGGTCCACAGGCCTTATCTGTCAAAAAACTTATGATCTAAGCAGAATTATGTTGATAAAATGAAAGTAGTGCTGGAAAAACAGAAAAAACAGTAAATACCTAGATGATTCTGATTCTGTTGACTTCATATGCAAAGCACTCAGGTGGACAGCAGTATGGAATCTAAGGTAGAGTGATAGTAACATAAAGCTGCAATCACCTGCATACACCTACACACGAAATTTTATATACAGACTAGCTTTTAATCTTGGCTCCATTACATTTGTTTTCATATCTGCTTCTCAACCTTGTTACAGCAAATGGATGGCACTCCACACTATATGATTTTTGCTAGTCAGAAGTCAGAATGACTGAACTTTAGTGTCTGCAAATAGGTGTTAGAAAGAAAGTGACTGAAGGGACTGAAGTAATGAAAATTTAGCACTTTTCTGAAATCAAACGTAAATGTCATTGAGAGAGGCAGACAGCAGTGTGGAATAAATACTATTGTTCTTCCTTCTTTCAGGAGATTTTACAATGAAATATGCAGCTAATGTAACATAGGAAACCAATGCATTTGTGATTATGCAAATAAATACTTTTTATGTAATTACTGTTAACAAAAAGCTGTACCCGGAACATCAGTTGTTGTTCACAGGCTTCTAGTATCATCCCAAAATTAGGTCAAGCAAGGGCTTTGACAGTAGCTCCAAGTAACTCCAAATTGATAAAAAACTGTGAATGTCTTGTGAAGAAAATTAAAAGCCAAAACTTCGCAACAACCAAATTCAGTGTAGCATAACAAGAACATGTCAAGAAAATTACTGAAATATCTACACTCCTTCTGTGCATGCTCCTGCACTCTGTTTAGGCTTATAGTATAAGTGCTTCAGAAAAAGCAATCCAAATCAAGGTGAAGAAGAGCTAAATATCACCATTACTGGTCAAGCAAAATGGCTAGTGAAAGGAAATTGCTCAAAGATCCTCAAAGAGGAAGGTGTTGCAGAACAATGGAATGACAAACTTAATCATGAAATCTGAAATTATTTACTCCAGTGTTATGGTCTTTCACCATCTACAGCTTATCCTATATTTAGAGAAAATTTCTGTGAAATAACACCTGTTTTACCAAAGTTGATCCTCAAATTTTCAGTGAAAAATAGAGAGAGAAAGGTATTTGCTTTTTTTCCTCAGGTAACATGAATCCGAAAGAAAACTTAGAAGGTACTTCAAGTTCTCTAATTTTTTCGGCATGTCATTAAAAACACATTGGAAAAGTAATACCACATTAAAAACATGATTCAGAAGATCAGAATTAATTCTGCAGCCATTGTCAGTCTCATGGTAGGTCGTTTAGAAGAAGGAAAATACAAACACATTGCTTTGACAGATGAGTGTTGGAACTCACCATAGCAGCATATATGACTCGTGTTCTCCCATGTCATCCGTTATGATTAGAAAATAAAGATGGAAAACTCAACTAAAAGGGCATTAGACTAAGCCTTGCTTCTTGGATCTCATTTACCTGTTCAATATTTTTTATAACACTTTTAAGGGCAGGAGCTGAAAACTGAAAATGGGGTACAAGATGGAAAGACCACTGCTAGTATGCCTCTTAACAGCTTATCCACAGACATTAGAAGCTGAAGGGCTCCTTCAGAAACATACTCTTTGGAGTGTGAAGGACTGCTTGTATCAAATATGCAGCTTCTGCTTGCTGTGAAGTCTGTTTGAAAATAATACCTCTTTATTGTATACAACTCCTGTTTTGGAGCTTGAGTTTTCCCTGGTCTCAAAAGACCCCTCTCCCTTAGCAGCTTGAGTTCACACATGTTCATCCCTTTGTTCTCACCACGAATACCCCTGAGTAATCCAGGGCTTCATTAAGCTTATGGATAGCATCACTTCAGAGGTGCTTATGGATAGGTATCTTATGAAGAAAGAAAAGGGCAAAGCTTTAGTGCATGCAGAACAGGTAAGAAAGTACAAAAGTTTGAGCTGTTAATAGAAAACAGCGATACGAAGCCATGGGTTGAGCACTTGCTGAACTGATCTTTCCTATGACAAGATCCAAGCCAAGTGGATGATTACTGCTGCAGACAAGTAAGATATGTAAGGTCTGAACAGTATGACAGGAAAAGGAAACAGTAGTGTGTGCCAAGTTGCTGTTAAGGAAATGCATGTAGAAAGATAGATGAGGAATGACTTTCTCATTCAGGAAAGTTTTGGCATACAGGAAAGTTTTGGCAGGGTTTGTGAATCCTCCACAACAGAACTATAAGCAATGCAGTATAAATTGTATTACTGAAATAGTTAAACACTTTGAGAGATTTGTATTTTGGAAAGGCAGTTATCAAATATGTTGTATCAGGTGCAGGTACCCAGGTGCTGGCAGAGGGGGTTGCAGGGTGGCCTCTGTGAGGAGCAGCTGGGGCTGCCCTGTGCTGGACACAGCCAGTTCCAGTTGACTCCAATACACCCACTGCAGAGCACAGCTGAGCCCCTCAGCCAAGAGGGTGGACCCTCTGGGAAAACAAATTTAAGAAAGGACAAAAAGTGCTGCACAGCAGCTGTGAGAGAGAGGAACAAGAAAAAAGAATGAGCAACAGTTCTGCTGACACCAAGGTGAGAAAAGGAAGATGAGGAGGAGTTGCTCCAGGCACCGGATATTCCCCTGCAGTCCATGACGACACCATGGTGATGCAGGTCATTGCCTGGTAGCCCATGCAGAGCACACATTGGAAATGGCTCCTGACAGAAGCTACAACCTATGGAGAGGAGCCCACTCAGACACAAGTTCTCTGACATAAATGACCCTTGAGAGACCCACACTGGAAGAGTCTGTTCCTCGAAGGAGTGCCCCTTTGGGCAGGAGCCAATAATGGAACAGGGGAAAAAGGAATGGCAGATACACAGAGTGTTATGAACTGATGACAAACACTATTCGCCAACCCTGCTGTGCTACCTGGGGTGGAGAAGGAGATAGAGGAGTCAGGAGTGAAACTGAGCCTGAAAAGGAGGGAGAGGAGAGGGTAATTTAAGTTTTGTCTTTTCAAAGCGTTTTTCACTCTCCTACTCTATTTTTAATTGGTAATAAATTAAATTAATTTTCCTTAATTTGAGTCTGCTTTGCCTCTGATGGTAACTGCTAAGTGCTCTCCTTGTCCTGTATCAACCCATGAGCTTTTTCATCTTATTTTCTTCCTCTGTCCTGTTGAGGAAGAGGTGTGCAAGAGCAGCTGGGTGGGTGTCTGGCAGCCAGATGAGGTTAGCCCATAACAGATATGATGGTCTGATTAAGAAAATAATCCTTATTCTTTAAGAAATTCCCAAAAAAAGTATGTATTCAATACTTCCACTGCTAATGCTGAGCTGGAGATATTATCTCTGTGTCATAAGGTACACCCATAAGTCTTTATTCATTTTCTTTATCAAAACATAAAAACGTGAGAAGTAGTGCACAGTCCTCTGTTTTTCATAACTCCTGCCAGAATTAGAGCACTACTTGCCTTGTACATTGCCCACTGTGCTGTTTGGAGTTACCTTGTTGAGAACTTCTGCCCTGTGGTTATGTTTTACTTCATTTTACCTCAGATTTCTGCATCAGGAGCTATATTTGCCACCAAGGTCTCCATTCCAACAGATGCAATCAGGATAGCTACAAACAACCTGATAGCCCTGGTTATTGAATGAGAAGTTTGACTATCCTCTCTTGAAAAAGTGCTTACTTACTTGCTTCTCTACAGAAATTAGTTGGGGTTTTTTCCAGTCTGACCCATCATCTCTTCAGGTGTATGGGCCAGGGCTGCTTGGAAAGCTTGTTGAGTCACATCACAGTCACATTCAGGAGTCTGCATCATCAGTGTCATCAAAGATCTCTTCTCCAAGATCCTGTACACAAGATAATACTGCTTAAGTTATTTACAATAGACATATATGTATAGAGAACCACTTAAAGCAAAAATAAGCATTATGTGCCAAAAATTGCAGCTCTTCAGAATGTGTTGTCTGTATTATCTAGCTACTCTCCTTCCTCTCATTTTGGGGTACTTTTTGGGGTACTATTTTCACAGGGATAGAGAATTATATGTGATAGACTGCCCTATTATGACTGTGTGTAAAGGGGTGCAATATCAAAAATTATTACCTACAGAGCAGATGTACTAATGACTAACATGAATACCTCAAAGTGTTGCTATTATTGCATAATATCTTCTTTCAGTGTGTCACCACATTAAGCCAAAAACATATAAAACAGTCATACAGAGGTGTTCAGCTCTGGCACTTCCCCTTAACATGTACACCTTCAGTACCTGCTTTGCAAGTCACTGAACTTGCCATAACACAGTGTGAGCACGTGTTAATGTGTATCAGATATCACATAGGAAGCATTCATTCATTATACTCCCAAAAATAAAACAGGGCTTGTTTGCACTCAGTGGACATAACACAGTGTGAGCACGTGTTAATGCGTATCAGATATCACAGAGGAAGCATTCATTCATTATACTCCTAAAAGTAAAACAGGGCTTGTTTGCACTCAATGGGCAAAAAGAATTGTCAGGTCCATACACTTTGGATATGCTCTAGTGAGGACTACTACAGAAAGGTATAGCTTCTCAGCTTCTCTTGCCGCTTTACATTTTTCTGTCATGCTTTTATAGAATCATAGAATCAACCCGGTTGGAGGAGACCTCAAGGATCATTGAGTCCAACCCTACCGTGGTTACTAGACCATGGCACTAAGTGCCACATCCAGTCTCAGCTTGAAAACCTCCAGGGATGGTGAAACCACC
>NW_008688833.1:45205-79525 GCF_000695815.1 Acanthisitta chloris | reverse complement strand
CACTCTCTCTGTAAAAAAATCTCTTCTTAATATCCAACCTAAACCTCCCCGGACAGAGCTTGAGTCTGTGCCCTCTTGTCCTCCTGCTGGTTGCCTGGGGGAAGAGACCAACCCACACCTCACTACAACCTCCTTTCAGGTAGTTGTAGAGGGTGATAAGGTCTCCCCTGAGCCTCCTCTTCTCCAGGCTAAACAATCCCAACTCCCTTAGCTTTACTTCAGAAAATGAGTTCCAAAATAGAGATGTCCTTTTCAAAGTTTTAGAATAAAGTATTTTAGGTTTTCCATTCAGACTGATTATCGATGATGATTTTTTAAGAGTGTATTATATAGCATAACAAAATACTATGAAAAAGGAAAGTCAGAGCGAAATTATTAAGCAAAAATTAGTTTTATTGACCCCAACCTAAATTAGTTTTATTGACCCCCACCTACATCTTCTCCTGAATTTCTCTTTTAAGAAATATTGATGTTTTCAGATTTGTTTCTACAACAGAAATGCAAGTAAATACCTGGAATTCTTCCAAAATATCCCTGTTCTGATTGCAATCCCTGCCTAGTCTCAATGCACAGGTATATGCACAGTGTTCTGCAAGTGCTGGAACTTCTCTGTACTTACTAAGGGTCTGTGATTCACTAGTATTTTCCCAAGAGAAGCAGCTGTGGCCCAGTATGCATGTTTGTTTGTTTGTTCTTATTTCGTACCTCTTCTTTTTAGTGTAAAGTCTCGACCTGTGCGAATGCCTCCAGGATACCAAGCAGACCTTGTTATTCAACTGGTGTGGGTGGATGGTGAACCTCCACAACAGATTACCAGTCTTGCTGTAAACTCTGCTTATGGACTGTAAGTACCTCAATTTGATTTATTGTTTATTGCACTAAATCATGTATTTTCCATTGATACATTGAAATTCCTCACAGACAATTAAGGTCAAATTAAAATATTCAAAAGATGCTGTAACTTGGATCTTTGGGAAGAATTATTTGAACTCATATAAATGTTGCAATATGAGATATAAACTGCCATTCTTGCTAATATTTTTATTATTCATATTTAAAAGACTGAATCTTTTCACGTTACTTTGCTCATCCTTTCAAATAAAATCTAATTGCCTTTCAAATCTGTAATTTTTAAAGTTATTTTGAAAGGTTCACCAAGGTGAAATACATTTCATAAGAAACAGTGATGTGATTAACGGTTAAATACCATTTACATGATATCATATCTTAGCTGGAAATTGTCTTCTGGGAACGGCATTTTTATGTCTGTGCTAATGTCTGTTTGCACAAGAACCAGTGACCTGAAATTCAAAATTGAATAAGGATCATTCAAAAGCTAAATTCTGTATGGCAGTGCAAGTAAGTGTGTGTAATTTTTTCCTCAGGTTCAATTTATTTGTGAATTTGCAATGTTTCCTGTCACAGAGATGCTTTTCCTCGTAGAAGGTGTTACTCCAATAAAACTATAGGCTGTAATGGGTGTTAGGTGTCTGACTCCTACTGATTTTCAGTATGTCACTGGACTCTCTTCAGAGACTTCAGCAATTTAATGTAGAGCTTTTACGTTTGTGCAAAAACATTGTATTTTGGAGGCTGTTTTTTCAAGTCTTTAGCCTGAATTTCTAGACAATTTTGCTTTACCCTACCTAGATGCATTTGTCACTTGTGCAAATTGTTAGGTTTTGCCTAATTTGCTCCATGGTAGGTCTCAGACCTCAAGGCAATATCCCAATAATCACACCCTTCCCTCACCTGTAAACTACTCTGACATGTTGCAGCTCTCCTACTACTCACAGTGGTTTCCTAAATCACTGAATTGATTCAGTCAAACACTTTAAATTGTTTCCTTTGCTAGAAGCAGTAATAGTTTACAGGACAGCCTCCTTTAAAACACCATGTGCTGTGTGCATGAGTGTTTCAGAAATAAATTGGTGTATTAATAAAATTGCCTGGTAACCTAAACTTAACTTTCCTACAAAAGCTACACAAGAAAGGTCTTTTTCTTTAGATTTCTTTGGCAGACTCTCTTTTCTCTCCTTTTCTCTTGTCTCTTTTAACTTTTTTGATGGGTCTATGACCAGGTGCAGTCCTTTCTTTCACCAGATGTTTTGTTTACAACTTTAGTTTTCACCTGTTATCTAGCCTCACAATGTGGAAAACCTATGCTACTTCAGCTTGTAGCCTGAGAATATGTCAATTTTGCCATGTTAGTCATATGGGTCATCTTTTGCCTGGTTGATTTCCTATACTAGCCTGTTTAACTAGGAGGAAGGCATAGGATGGTTACTGGAGAGTCTACTTCCAGTATTCTTTTATCATAGAATCATAGAACCATAGAATCAACCTGGTTGGATAAAACCTCAGAGATCATCGAGTCCAACCCCACCGTCGTTACTAGACCATGGCACTAAGTACCACATCCAGTCTCAGCTTGAAAACCTCCATGGGCTGGTGAATCCACCACCTCCTCGGGTAGCCCATTCCAATGCCTGATCACTCTCTCTGTAAAAAATCTCTTCCTAATATCCAACCTAAACCTCCCCTGACAGAACTTGACTCTGTGCCCTCTTGTCCTCCTGCTGGTTGCCTGGGAGAAGAGACCAACCCCCACCTGACTCCAACCTCCTGTCAGGGAGTTATAGAGGGTGATAAGGTCTTCCCCCTTGAGTCTCCTATTCTCCAGGCTAAACAACCCCAGCTCCCTCAGCCTCTCCTCATGGCACTTGTGCTCGAGTCCCTTCACCAGCCTCGTTGCTCTTCCCTGGACCTGCTCCAGCACCTCAATATCCTTCCTGAACCGAGGGGCCCAGAACTGCACACAGTGCTCAAGGTGTGGCCTCACGAGCGCTGAGTCCAGGGGCAGAATCACCTCCCTGGTCCTGCTGACCACACTGTTCCTGATCCAGGCCAGGATGCCATTGGCCTTCTTGGCCACCTGAGCACACTGCTGGCTAAATTGTTTTTAATTACTATGATTTCTGTAACCATGTTACTGCAGCCATGAAACAATACTAAAGTAAGATACTAAAAGCCTCTATCCCCAGCAAAGATGAAGGACTTCAGACACTGTGAAATGTTATTTAATGTATTTGATTTACTTTTAACAGTACCAAGCTACAAATTGAAATTATTAACACCTCTTTTATTTATGTTGAAATCAATCATCCCAAACTTCTTCATGTTATGAAAGTAGAAGAGAAAATTTTAAAAATGCTGCAATTACAACCGAAGGAGCAGGTTAACCTTGAAGAACAAGGTTAAATACAAATAATAAATTTGTTTTAAAGTCAGTTCTGTTGGACTTAAAACAGTCTCTGAAAAATTATTACAACCTCATGTGGTAGCAGTTTTCAGCTAATCTGCATATTAATTGTGAAGAAATGTCTGATGAGGATTTTATGGCATTTCTGCGAAAGATACCCACAGAACAGAACATTGCCTAGCAACTAATTCTATTCACTGCTCAAAATTGAGAAATTCATTTTGTATTTGATTTCATAAAGACTTGGATGTTAGCAATTTATCTTAAGCCTTGTTAATGTAATGTCTGTCTAGATTTTCTTACCATTTCTCAGGAGTGTTGTAATATTAATGAGCAATTTCTGATTTTTTTAAAGTAATTTTTTGAGGCATAAGAAATATTATATCTATGCTTGTTTGTGAAATTAGAGAAGTTTAGGAGAATGCAGAGCAAGAAGCAATGATTCGTTTTATTAAATTGCCGACCAGAGTGTGAATGATCACTAGCTCTTCTTGTGACTCATGTTTTCCAAAACTATTAAATCTCAGGTTAATAATTTTCAAAATGCAAATGGCTATTTCTCTTCCCAGAAGTATTAATGGATAAGATTGACACTTGTCACTTCTATTCCTTTCTTTTTCTTCTCCACCTATAATGCAGGGACTTATGAACACAGAGAATGATAGAATCATTAGGACTGGAAGGGACCTTTAAAGGTCATCTAGACCAACCCCCTGCAGTAAGCAGGGACATCTTCAACTAGATCAGGTTTCTCAGAGCCCCATCCAATCTCACCTTGAGTGTTTCCAGGGATGGGGCATTAACTGCCTCCCGAAAAACCTTTCCAATGTTTCACCTCCCTCATTGTAAAAAACTTCTTCTTTATATCTAATATTATATCAACCCTCTTTTAGTTTAAAACCATTACCCCTATTCACATGAAGCAGGGACATCTTCAACTAGATCAGGTTTCTCAGAGCCCCATCCAATCTCACCTTGAGTGTTTCCAGGGATGGGGCATTAACTGCCTCCCGAAAAACCTTTCCAATGTTTCACCTCCCTCATTGTAAAAAACTTCTTCTTTATATCTAATATTATATCAACCCTCTTTTAGTTTAAAACCATTACCCCTATTCACATGAGCCCACTTCTTGAGCTTGTCCAGGTCCTTCGCCACTTGTCCCCCTGCAGTAAGCAGGGACATCTTCAACTAGATCAGGTTTCTCAGAGCCCCATCCAATCTCACCTTGAGTGTTTCCAGGGATGGGGCATTAACTGCCTCCCGAAAAACCTTTCCAATGTTTCACCTCCCTCATTGTAAAAAACTTCTTCTTTATATCTAATATTATATCAACCCTCTTTTAGTTTAAAACCATTACCCCTATTCACATGAGCCCACTTCTTGAGCTTGTCCAGGTCCTTCTGGATGCCACTTGTCCCTCAGGTGCATCTCAGCTTGGTATAGTCTGTAAACTTGCTGAGGGTGCACTCAATCCCACTGTCTCTGTCATTGATGAAGATGTTAAACTGTACTGGTCTCAATATGGACCCCAGAAGGGCATGACTTCAATGGGGAAAAAAATGTCAATGGGGAATAATCAGAGTACTTCCATAATATTTCCGTAGATGCTGTACTAAAGTCAGTGTTAAGACAAGGGTATTAACATGGTGTAGTAACAACCAGTAGAATTTGAGCCACTTTGTAGATGGTGCCTTAGTTTGCTATTTTGACAGATAAGGAAAAATCACTCATTTTGACCCTTTACCTTTTCTATTTGCTATATGGAGCCCTCTTTTTTTATAGTGGGAGCAGAGTAAGAAAAGGTAGAACAGCGGAAAATGAGCTAGGTACCCTGCTTTCTTTTCCTCCACCTCATTACTTTTCTTCCTGTTTTTCCACACACAACTTCCTTTCAGATATTTTTGAGCTATATTAAGAAGAGTTAGGTGGAGGTGAGTGCACAGATCTCTTCTAGTGTGGAGGTGAGTGCACAGATCTCTTCCTGATCCTTCCTGATCCAGGCCAGGATGCCATTGGCCTTCTTGGCCACCTGAGCACACTGCTGGCTCATGCTCAGCTTTCTGTCTATCCAAACTCCCAGGTCCCTTTCTGCCTGGTGCTCTCCAGCCACTCTGTCCCCAGCCTGTAGTGCTGCATGGGATTGGTATGGCAAAAGTGCAAGTCCAGAACTTAGCCTTGTTAAACCTCATCCCGTTGGAATCAGCTCATCTCTCCAGCCTATCCAGGTCCCTCTGCAGAGCCCTCCTGCCTTCCAGCAGATCCACACTCCCCCCCAACTTTGTGCCATCTGCAAACTTGCTGATGGTGCACTCAATCCCCTCATCCAAATCACCAACAAAGATATTAAAGAGCACTGGGCCCAGCACTGATCCCTGGGGAACCCCACTAGTGACTGGCACCAACAGGATGCAGCACCGTTCACCACCACTCTATGGGCCATCCAGCCAGTTCTTCACCCAGTACAGAGTGTCCAAGCTGTGGGCTGCCAGTTGGAAGGAAATTTTATAAATGGCTTTCAGATTTGGGTATCTCCACAATACAACCTAATATCTTTCATTTGTAATTTATATTTAGCTTAAGGTAATTATTTTTACAAATATTTGTATTTATTTTGTATAAATACATAACCACTTTTTAAAATCTGTGTCCAGATTTGTAGGCTTAATTTACATCATTATTACTAGAATTATACAGTTCAGTGAAGCAATGTTTCGACATTAGTGCAATGTGTTTGGCACAGGAAGTTAGTAAAAGTTCTGTGTCTGCTTTCTGGCATGTCAGTTGCTGTGTTTCAGGAGACAACTTTATAAATTCTAGATTATAATCTGTAAGAAATATAAAGTGTAGGCTTTGAGTAGTTTCTGAAGAAAAGATTCGTGCAGAATTCGTAGTAATAATTATTGCCTGCATGACTTAATTACCTATAACTAACACCTTTGAGGAACATTTCTTTCCTCAGAGTGGCATTTGGAAACTGCAATGGTTTGGCCGTTGTGGACTTCATGCAGAAGACAGTACTGCTGAGCATGGGAACCCTTGACCTATGTGGATCAAGTGATCCATACCAGCGTCAACCCCGTTCACCTCGCAAGAGCAGGCAGTTTGCTGCAGGTAGGAAACAAGTTATTGTGCTCATGAGCCTGATATGTTCTTTGGTTTTTTTGCCTGTGGCTTTTTATAGTGCTTTTGAAATGCATGACTATTTGCTGGCCAATGGAGTTTCTAGAACTTGACAAAAGAAACCTGACGTGCTTTAGGTATAGGCACTTTCACAGAAACAAAAAGTTTTATGAAGTTTTTTCTCTTGGGATGGAGGTCAGCAAGTAATTCCCTTAGCTGAGCCTGTAAACAATCATAACGAGCAGAGCAATAAATTGTTTCTCTGGCAGTCGCTTGAAGTGTAGTTTGTATACTATTTTCTTTCTGATTTCAATAAGGTCATACCAATAAGTAAGACTTCAGTTTAAACTTCCATGTATCTTCTGCCAGGTGCTATTAATAGGCAGTTGTTTTTCAAGAAGTGTAACACCTGAGAATCATGTTATATAGGTAGCACAAATAGCTCAAATTAAGCACTTTGTTAGAGAACTGAAGCTCTTGATATAAATTTACAACATCCATCTGTACCCCATTTAAAAAATTGATGCTAAGAGGATCACATTTGTAAGTCATAACTGTTATTATGCCTTGTCTGTTAGAATTACTAATCTTCAATACAGCTAAATTTTACCATACATTTTTGATTATCTCAAAATTTACTTGTATGAGAAAAAGTCAGATCATCTATGATTCGAGTCTTTTCACTTGACATATTCCATAGTAACATGCCAGAGTCAGACACAATTATGAAATGCATTTTACATAGCTGTGAAGTTTTAGATTAGATTTTTAAATCTCTTTGAAAATGTGGAGTTTTAAATCTAACCTTAAAGTTATAAAAGCAACAGATTATAGTGGGTTTATGACATCAGCATTTTCATCAGCAGACCCTGCACTAAATCATCAAACCCTATTTCTGCATAGAGTCATGGGAAATCTTTTTTTTTTTTTAATTGGGAATATGCTTGCACTCCAAACAGAAAGTAAAATTTAGAGAATAAAGTGTAAATCTTCAGGCCTACTTCTGTTCCTGAAAGACCATTTATCTCACTATCTATGCATTTAATCATGGCAAGCTTAGTTCTCATCTGTGCCAAGTGTTAAATATGTAAATTTGGCACAGCTGAGGAGAGAAGAGACAAGCAGCTTCAAGCTACTTTCAGCTTCTCTGTCTGGGTTCAACCAGCCTCACAGTTGGTTCCAAAGTAATTTGAGCAACAAGCCACAAACAACATGCTGCAGAACCCTGTACAAAAGGTGGAGGATTGCTCATGTAGAAAGAGCTATTATCAGCCCTGTACCCTATAGGGTTTCTTTCTGTCAGTGACCGTGTGGGCCAATCCCTTAAGGCATCATTCCAGCTATGCAGTGCTGCTAGAACAGAGCCCACTGGGGAAAAGTGACCGCTAAGAAGGAATACACACTTCTAGATTGCTCATAGAAACTATGCATCTAAAAAAAGCCTCAGCTGCTTTCTCACCATCCATCCCACATCCTTTACTTTTTCGATTATTTTTCTTGTTATATCTCCCAATGGGAAGGTAAGCATCTGCTGAAATTTCTTCACCTTGGCTGTTCTAGATGCTGGTTATGATACCACTTCCTTTCACTTTAGACTGTTTTTTCTCTCTTTCCTCTGCCTGCTGCTGATGCTGGTGTACTGGCATGTTCCAAAGACAACTTTTGCATGCGTGGCCTGTCTAACTTTTATCCAGATTTAACGAAACGGATCCGTACTTCCTATCAGAGTAAGTTCTATAAAGGTTAGGCATATAGCTTTATCATGACTGGACTATGCCTGACTTAAACCCTTGTGTTTGTGCTTTGTAATGTGTTTTTTAAACACATTCAGCATGCATGCAAACTTTCTACATTTTGTGATGTCAACCATGCTTAATTTTGACAATTATCTTTATTATACAGATATTCTTTTCCTCCAAAAGAGTCAAAGATAAAACCTCAGTGTCATATGGGCCAAATTGGCCCTTAGAAATGATTTTTCACCACTGTTACATTCTTGAGATGACAATATCTTTCTTTGATTTTATATTCGTTTCCGTGTACATTTACTTATATGAAGCATTTCTTGTTTTGCAATGGCACTGTCTGGTTGTAGTTACTAATTCTTGCCTTTTCAAAAGAGCAATGTGGCTTTAGAAGAGTACCCATTGGATTGGGTGCTGTGAAATTAAAAAGTTTAATCTTGGTTTGGTACTTGAGTATTTGGCTTTGGGGAACCATCCCGTACCTCTGATCTTTGATGGGGAATGTAAAATGGGCATAAAAATACATACATCAAAGAGAGCTATGAAAATTAATGTTTTTAATATCTTAAAATTTTGAATTATAGTGGCACACAATTTCAATATTAGCATTCATTACTGCAAAATGTGACGAACAAAGCTATAATTAATTTTGCAAAAAATGACTGTTCAACAGATGAGCCATATGTATCTTAATTAACTGCAGTGCTTATATGTAATTAGGTCTCTAGGATGCCTCTTATTCATCTCTTTTTAAAGTAATTTTCACAGAAACACTGGATAGGCAAATTTATATTAAATATTTGGTATAGACAAGATAAAGGAGTGGCAGTTGTTTTATCAGCTCACATAAATAGAGAGTTCTGTAGCTATTGAAGCACGTTTGCAGACTTTCACAAGAACTTTGGTTCCATCTCTCTTAATTTCTTTCCTCAAAAATTATTTGGTTCTCGCTTTTGTCATATGACACATATCCAGAAGTATGTACTGTATGATCTGAAAGATGCACCAAGCAATAAGATCAAGAACAGGACCAGAATGTGTCATACACTGAAAATATCTTGCTAAGTCATTCTCAAGCTGCGCTTCGTTATATGTCTTATCTGAGTTTTAAGAGGGATATTGAGAACAGGTTTAGGATTTTGCTTACAAGTTTATCTCTTCTCGTAAGGGATGATGACGGGAAAAGCAAAGTAAATTATTTTTGGAAATTGTGCAATTGAAGCTGATATTATTATAACAAAAGCAGGAGCATTCATGTGATAACATAAGCATTAGGTCTAAAGTTTTAGGGGTTGTATTAGTGAAAGTGGAAATTAATGGGAAGACATACGAGTAGCTGATTCAATTAAGTAATGAACCAGGAAGTTAATTTTACGATAATCATTTTTAGAGAGTAAGACTTGTAGGCATTGAAGATGAAGAAGAGATTATCAATGAGAAAGATACTTAGGCTTTTGTTGGTCCTTTTAGAGGTGATTTGCAGGATGAAGCAGGGTAATTTAGTATCCAGCCTGAATCTGAGAGCTGATGTGCAATGTTCCAAGGATGTAACCAGTATTACGGATTAGAGTATCAGAGAAGCCAGTGATGCTGTTAGCTCTGTTGATGTAGTGGAAAGGAGAATTCAGCAAGTTCATCTTGGCAATGTTAAGTTCACGTTTGTACACCTTTGAGTAGATTTTAGAAAGACAGGATTGCTATACTAACTTGGATGGAAGAAGTCAAGTTAGAGTTGTGAGTTTAGGAATCTTTAGGGTAACAAATATCTAATTATTGCCCTGTTTATACCAGAGAAAATCTTCAAATACTGAGTCAGAAGGATAAAGAAGTGTTGACGTTTCAGTCTGGGTTGTCTTGCAACTGAAGGGGGAAAGGAGGAAAAAAAAAACCAAACAAACATCAAACAGAGGAAAGAAGCAATGTGTTGGAGAAGAGAGATTTTCCAAAGGAAAGGCATAATCAGCAATGTCCAGGACATCCAATACGCAAAGCATAGTGGTGAAATAATTGATTTGAATTTTAGCCAATAAATCTATAGAGAGCTTGGTAATGATGGCATATGTAAGCTAGACTCATACACATCTAGAGTGGACTTAAGAGTATTAAGACAGCACATTCTCTGGTGTGGGAGGTGAAAGTGGGAAAGGAGAAGCAAGAAGGGAAGAAATGTAATCAGTTCTAGGGGTACATAATGGGAAAACTGAAACATAATTGTCCAATCAGAGAAGCAATTTGAGGAAAACAGGAAGCTACAATAAGGGTACATGCAGAGCTGGGGGTTGCTTTCTGGTGTTGATGGCCTATTCCATTTGCTATAACATCTGCTGGCAGCCACCTTCCTTTGTAGCAAGAATATATAACGTGCTAAATAGAAAAAGCTCTCTGCAGTAGTGAAGAATTAAGGTTTTGGGTTTTGGGTGGTTGGTTTTCTCTTTTTTTTTTCTTCAGTTGAAATCAGTCATACATGTGATTACCTAGTGGTAGATAACATGTATTCAAATATTAAACCCAGTACATTTACTGCATCTAGAGGGAGAGCGCTTGCAGCAGAATATAGAAATACCAAAATGATGCGAAAGGAATTTGCATCTCCTACTAGAAATTCATACCATCTGTTGGTAGAACAAGAAAATAAATAGTCTTTATGGAGCATGCAAAAAGGTGTCAAGTTCAAAGGGTGTTGATACATTGGAAAATAATTTTCATAATGAAGACTTTGCAGTGAAAAGTCCTTGTTCCTCCTTCAGACCAGTCCCTTGAGAGGATTTGAGCAAAAGTAACCTTGGTCTGACAGGAGACACAGCAAACTGTGTGTTATGAGTCATTACATATCAGTAATTGACACTTTCAAATCACACCTAAGAAGCTGATATAGGTTGAGTTTTAAGTCGACAGCTATATTCTGAACAAAGTACTTTCCAAAGAATGTATGCATATATATGTGTATATATATAAATATAAAGAAAACATAATATGGTAATTCAGTGTGAAGATGGATTAAGATAATACTGGGCTTAATTTTTGGCTTGTGAATATTTATGGTAATTTATTTATAGGCGAATGTGTGTTGGCTTTGGGTGCTTTAAAGTAAATGATCAGTCTGAGTCATATAATCAGAAATTTAAAATTCCAAAATAATTTTAAATAATGAGTTCATAAAAGCTGTTACTTCATACTAGACAGTATGTTTTTTGGTCCTTTAATGAAGAGGAAATGGGAATCACAGTAAATGTTGAAAAGCATCCATGGGATATGTCTTCAAAAGTGCTTCAGTGCCTTATGTTATATATTCACATCTTGAACTATTGACACGTGTATGATTTGTTCAAATCAAAGCCAGTTTCTTTGTAACATCAATGGCTGTACTTTCTCATAGGTGATTGTTCATGTTGCCAGTCTCAGTTATTTGCCTTTAATTTAGCTGCTATGTTCTTCCTGCTCTAGGTGAACTCAAAATTTGCTGGGGTGGGTTTGGCTAAAAATAACTAAAATACCTTGGGGCACAAATTGTGCCTACAGAACTTCAAAATGGGAACTGAAAATATTTTTGTAATCTAAATTCAGTAGCTGTTGTAGTTTCTCAAACATTCAAGGGAAGCTGAGGTCCGTGGAAATATTTATACATGATAAATTATTGAGCATATTTAGCTTGGTTTCCTTAAAAAGGAAATTACAGTAGAAAATGAGCCGTAGTGCAAGGAAAAGCTTGAGAGCTCCCTTTCTTATCTCAAAGGGAAACAAAAGACAACATTTAGTGGAATCAAAGATAACACATGAAAATTGACAAATATATGTTTAACCTTTTCAGTGAATGATGGTTGTGCAATTCATTGCCTTATAACGTCTTCAGAATTTAGAATTTAGCAAGATTAAAAAAGACTTTAGATAAATGGGTGGGCAATGAGAAGAACTCATAATATTGCTAAGCAAGAAAGATTCATGGCAGGAGAAAATCTGCAAGTGGCAGTGCTTAAGCAAATCTAAGTGTCTGAAATTAAGGCAATGTGGTTCAGGACACATGGTACCACTTATGTTTGACACAGAGACATACTGCACCTCTTTAAAAGCATCTGTTGGTGGTCATTGTTACAGGTAATAGTGGCTTGGCAGCGAGTCTAGATTTGTAGAGAAGTTCACATGTTCACCATTTTTAAATACCATAACATGAAATGTACCTTCAGCGCTGTATGTTGTAAAACTGTGCCAAACATGAAGAGTCTGTAGTATTCTTATGGTGGTTGCTCCTGGGCAGTGCAGTTTGGTGTATTTCCTGTATAAATCCATGGCACCATCATTTCTAGTGAGATACAATATTGGTTTTATGAATTCACAATAAAATAGAAATAAAAACTCCACAGAAACTAGACACAAAATCTGACCTGGGACTTGACATTGTAACTAACAGCAGTGCTAACCATATGGGGTTTAGATCATAACCAAGGTGCTAAAACTTTACTATCTGCAGTAATGCATTTACAAAACAAACAGTTTAATATTTCATTTTATTTATCCAAGGCATGTGATACTATGCAAATATGCCAAACTCACTCCCACTGCACTTGCAGACAGTTCTGCAGCAAAAATCAATGCTGCCCTAAATCTCTAGGTACATATAGAAACCTCAGGGTCTAGTAGAATTAAGATTTACTGTAAGAAAGATGTACGTAGAGAGGCTCCCTAAATGACTGCAGTTTCTGAATAATCCCATAACATCAAAAGTGACTAGACTCACAATTGATTGAAATATAAAATTCTCACACAGATTCTAAATTGAATCAAAGAAAGGTTCAAGTATGTTTGTCAAAATAAAAAAATCTTTGGTTTTCAACAATAGCATGTAATTTGTGATCTCTAGATTTTTAAAAGTCAGGAGCAAATATGTCATTAATACTGACTTAATAGGCCAAACCAATACTGCTATTTTTTCAAGGGGCTTTCAATGTTATCCTTGCACTCCTTTGTTAGTTGTAGGAGCTTTTTTGATCTGCTTGTTGGGGCTTTGGATTCTCACCAGCAGCCATTCAAAAATACATTGTAATGAAGTTGTCAGTACCTACATTGACTCCACTGTTTTTAATACCAACAGAACAGCCCTGGTAACCAAATGGTAGCAGAACTTTTTAAAACAAGAATGTATATGAATTTTAGACATGAGGCTCTCTGGATCTGAGAGTCTAGAAGTGATAAAAATTAAAACATGTAATCTGACAGGAGCCACAGTGCCAGATTAAAGCATATTGAGAGGTTCTTGTAGGGTGTTTGATTTTCAGGATACAACATAAGTGAGTGTGTACAAATGCAGTACCAGTGTGACAGTGATGTAGATCTGACTGTGGGCTAATGTTCTCCTGACTCTGACCTGAGTGCTGTGAGGCCACATTGCTAGCCTATGATGGGTGGTGCTGGGCTGTCAGTTGGTATCACACAGTCTGTAGCATGCAGTATCAGAGCTCCATATGACAAGGGTGAGCCACTTGTTACAGGCCATAGGGCGTTATGGGATACATACCAAGGGTACACTTGAATAAGTATGTCTGTGCCCAGTTCACCCACTCCACAGTTAGCCCATTGTAAAGGATAGAATGAGCTCAGACTTTCCCTCCCTATCATGCCAAAAGACGTGTTTAAACTCATACATGCTGCTTGTGCCAAAGATGGGTCTCAGTTTGGTCACAGAAACAAGCCCAAGCTTAAGCAATAAAGACTAGGATTATTTCACTCATTGCTGTCTTCCACGTAGACTCAGTTCCTCACAAATATTTATGAACCATATATAAATGATCTTGTCCAAAAATAGATGTGATCCTCAGACAGCATTATCCATGCCTCCATGTCCTTTAAAATGGTCTATCTTGTGTGAATTTGTATAAAAGTTCCTAATATTGCATAATAGTGGTGATTTTATTTTTTTTCTCTGCTCTTTTAAGATTTCCTCCCTGCATTCTGCAGCAGTTGAAAGCATAGAGTTGTTTCCACATCCGTTTCACAGGGATGAATGAGTTTAATTCATATCACAGACTTTTAAATTTTAAACTATACTTACTTGTTTTCTTTTGTTAGGTACAGTCACTGTTTTCTATGCTGAGGCACTTGGAAAGCAAATCTGAGTTAACAAGAGGTGTGATTTATTTAATTATTTTTTTAAAAAAACAAACCTAAATTTCTGCAGTGACAACCTGATAACTGCAGTTATCTGAAATAGATAATTCCCTCTCATTTCACACCATTCCTTTCTCCAAATTGACTTTAAAGTGCAGAATATAATCAACCAAGAAAGTTGAAGCATGCCCTGTTAGATTGTAACTTAACTCTTTAACTCCATTTTTTCAGGCCTGACTGAACTCAGTGACAGTCCAGTTTCCCTGGAGCTAGAGCGTTGCAAGTCTCCCACTTCAGGTAAAGGTGATTGGCTTCTCTTCCTGCAGTCTGTATAAGCCATTCATGTCATGCATCACTGTGTTTCATTAATCCCTAAGAAGTGAAGTGCATAGTTACAGTTCCAAAGAGAACAAATTCCTGGAGAAGCACTTACTACATAGCACAGTAAAATCCTAACTCTGTTTACTTAAAGAAAAGTTAAATATACATGGTGCATCTTGAGGTGAACAGTGTGAAAACATTTGAATGAACAGCAGCATGCAGGTATATTCCTATAATCTCCTATTAGTCTTGTTTCTCTGGTTTCTTAAAAGGCTTTCTGACTTTCTTTTTTTTGTAGGGAATCCTTGTATTTTTTAATATGTATATTAATCATATGTGCACGTAGAGAAATGATTTGAAGAACAGCAATACGGAGATGGTAAATTCTAACTACTAGAACCCACCAATGCCTAAGTTATGTAATTTACAATCAAGCATAATCTCAAATAAAAATATTTGCTTATCAGCCACTGTGACCTGGCAGTGAAATCTTGGCCATTTAAAGATTTATGAATGTTTCCCATTTTACCCATAGTCCTTCAGAAGGTGGAGTTCATCTCATTCCTAGAGACTTTTTCTGCAAGTGCCTCTTCTGCAAGTGATCTCTTTAATGTGAGTTCACTGTCTTAAAGATCATTGCTTAGAGCTGTTTTCTAGTAGCTGACTTTTAAATGTGATGGAAAATAAGGAGGTGTAGCTGTGATGCATTCATTTTCCTTGTGGTATGCATATCACACTTCTTTTCCTTGTAGTTTGGTAAGTATTCATAGATACTTTTCCCCCCTTAGTTATGGTAACAAAATCCCACAAATATGCTATTCAAATCCTCTGTTATTGTTTCACCTATTTTATTTTGTTATAACAGGGCACATTAATCTTGAATGGAGGCCACTAATTAATGAAACTAATGAAAGTGTTTCCCTGAAATATCAAGAGCTAAAAAACTCAGCTGTTTTGAAATATGTGTTTCCTTGTACTATATGCAACCCAAATTCTGTAGACATGGGAATATTAAAGTGAAATAGGCTGTAACAATACTGGTATTAAACTAGGAGCTCAAACCCATGAGCAGAGCCTCAGAAACTCTTGGTATAGGCTTTAAAATAAAACATTTGAGTATAATGAGATTATTTATCGTGTGACTCACTGGGATTCAATTTTCCAATTTTCTCTTCAGAAATGAGCTAAAAGCTCTTTTTACTGAAAACTAAGTGATCACTGACTTGGTAAACATATGTGCATATTCTTAGTTTTATAATGATGACTGAGTCCTATAGCAGTTCACTTTCTCAGCAGTTCACTTCCATTTTTCATTCTGCCGGTGATCAAAAATAGCTCTCTTAGATAAATTTAAGATAATCAGCTCCAAAATTTATTCTGCTTTTTCTGTTTTGGAGATCATTCATCTGGAAAAACATGGCACATTTATGGGCCTTTCCTATTTTAGCACTTTCTTGTTGTTTTCCCAGCTATATTTGAGTCTATAAGATGTGAAATCAGGTGCAGTTTTGTAGGCAGTAACTATTATTAGAGCTGCTTTTTAAAACAGAAGCTTCTTTTACTGCAACTGTAATTATTTTTTTAATTTTGCTTTGACATACCTGCTGTAAAATCGGGCAAAATTTAGCCTAATCATCTGAAGTAACTGACCTCAAAACTGTGCCCTCGAAGAACTTGGGAGTGGAACAATTTTGTGCTTATCAGCACAGCCTTACACCTACATCAGCCTTTGCACTGGCTAAATTTCTTGCTCATAGAACACACCTACATACTTACAGATTTGTCAGGCAGGATCCTTCTACTTCTAGTCTTACCTTGGATCTGTTTGAAGTTCATGGCACACAAGCTCTGTAATGGAAGTGTGCCATGTTCTGTAAGAGCCCTATGATATTTGTGTTTGTAAAACCAGTGACCACATTCCTCTGCTGAAAATAGATGACTTTATCCTTCAGAAATGTAGCAGAAACAGGACACTGGACTGCTGAGTGAAGTCAGTCAAGTTGCTGCCCAGCAAAGGGCCTACTGGGTATGACTACATCACTGACTGATGAGATTGCAAAGACAGAAGGAACGGAGTTTGATTTGTAGCAATTCATTCTGGATGCCAGACCACCTCAGCATCAGTTCTTCTCCTGGCAGTGAAGCTCATGCCAGTTACTGGCCCTGAGTGTACACAATTCACACAAAGTGTAAACTGCTGGAGGATGCTAGTCTAGATGACAAATACTACTCACGTGGTGGCACGCTGGTGAGTAACTTCATCCTTAGTTCCATCAGAAGGGGAAGGATTCAAGGAAAAACACTGCCACGCTCACATACATATTTTGAGACTCCAAGATAATGCCTAGGCACTCTATTTGCCAATGTAGATACAAGTAGTTTTATGTCTAAGAGAGCCATTAGTAACTCACTCAGATTTCTATTCCAACCAGGCCCATAAGAACAGTGTTGATATAGGCTTCTTGGAGAACTTGAAAAATTCCCTGCCTCCTCATCCCTTGGTCTGATCCTGAATTCCCTTCCCTGAGAAATTTATTTTGCCTATAACATCCTACTGCTTGTCGGTGTTTTAACCTCAGACTTAGCTTCTGCAGAGGTAGTCTAGGTCAATTCATAATTCAGCTTTGTTGTTTCTCTTCTACCTACCTCAAAGCAGAATTAGCTATTTATGTGTTCTATCACTGACATGAGTGTTGGAGCACTGAGCGAAAGACTCAGCGTCCCTGAGAAATTTATTTTGCCTATAACATCCTACTGCTTGTCGGTGTTTTAACCTCAGACTTAGCTTCTGCAGAGGTAGTCTAGGTCAATTCATAATTCAGCTTTGTTGTTTCTCTTCTACCTACCTCAAAGCAGAATTAGCTATTTATGTGTTCTATCACTGACATGAGTGTTGGAGCACTGAGCGAAAGACTCAGCGCTGAAGAGCTCTCCTTATTTTACATGCAGGGCTGGTTTATAATTCAGTACAAATCCAACTTCTTCATTAAGCAATATTTAACTTGTTTCACCAGACTGTCTTCTCAGATGTTCCTCCTGTACTATTTAGGAAAACATGGTTTTGCAGACGATGTAATTGAAAAATCAGATTCCTGTTCAGAATAGTACATAAAATTACACCACTTGATTAAAATTTTTCTGAAATTTGCAGTGCAACATAGGGGGTAGCATCAAGTGAAGAAATATAAACCTTGCATTTTAAGAATGGTAGGCATAGGAGAGGAGTAATCTTCCTTAATCACTGGTGTCTCATTTAATTAAATCAGTATCTAAATACTATATTCATGCATTTCCATCACTGTAAAGGAAGATGAAGTTAATAAAGGCATTTGAAAGATTCTGCTTATTTGTGAATGTCTGAGTGATGGCAATTTCCACTGTAAATCTATTCTGGATGTAGTAATATATATGGAGTAACATGGGTAAAAATTGTGGAACAAAAAAACTTTAAAAATAAACCCCCAAAACTCTAAACAGTATATTTCATGAGAACAGCAATGCAGCAAGGCCATATAATGGTGATCGATGGCTTAAAACCAAAACACTCAAAGTATCTTTTTCTTACTCCTACATGCTGTGTTCTTTCAAGGAAGAAAATTGAACTGCATTTTGATTTTTGTTTGTGATTTGGAGGTCAAAAGTTAAGGGTTTCTACTACATTCACTGCACTGAGGCACATGAGAGCTCAGTAGCTCAGAACTCTGTGAGTCCAGGTCTGGATCAGCAGTGGACACCAAAGGAAAAGGGCTGGCAGCCCCAGTAGCCAAACCTCTAGGACCTTACTGCATCCCTTGTCCAATAGCTAAATATTAACCTCTTAAAACCATGCTTTAGCAGTGAAGACTGGGACACATATTTCAGAGTGTTAGGCAGGCAGAAGCTCCCTAATAGAAAAAGACCTGTTCAGCAGAAAGGGATTTTGGGGTGCTGATGAACAGCGGCTCAATATGAGCCAACAGTGTGCACAGGTGGCCAAGAAGGCCAATGGCATCTTGGCCTGTATCAAGAATAGTGTGGCCAGCAGGACTAGGGAAGTGATCATCCCCCTGTACTTGGCACTGGTGAGGCCACACCTTGAGTGCTGTGTTCAGTTTTGGGGTTCTCATTTTAGAAAGGACATTGAGGCAAGTCCAGCAAAGGGCAACGAGGCTTGTGAAAGGTCTAAAACACACATTGTATGAGGGAGGGCTGAGAGAAATGGGTATGTTCAGTCTCAAGAAGAGGAGGCTCAGGGGCAATGTCATTGCTCTACAACTACCTGAAATGGTTTGTAGAGAGGTGAGGGATGGTCTCTCCTGCCATACTTGCAGGAAAGGACTAGAGGACATGGCCATAAGATGAGACAGGGGAGATTCAGATTAGATGTTGGAAAAAAATTCATTGTTAGGGTGATCAGGCACTGGAATAGTTTTCCCAGGGAAGTGGTGGAGTCACCATCCCTGGAGGTGTTTAAGAAGTCTCTGGATCTGGTGCTGGGTGATGTGGTCCAGGGGTTACAGTGGTGGTGCTAGGTGGACGGTTGGACTTAATGATTTTAAAGGTCTCTTCCAGCCTTGATGATTCTAATATTCTATGATTCTAAGTCACCTTCATTTTCAATAGTATTAAATTCTGTGACTATAGTCCTGCTGTAATAGCTGAGGGACACACATCCCTGAATGACATAGCTGCAAGTGCCCATTTGTTTTTCTGTTGTGCTTAGGTGCTTTAATTGAAAGACTGATAGGAACCATATGACTATGAAACAGGATGTTGTCAGGTCACAAGACCTCAGCTTAGCTAGCTGCTGGACTGTACCTGTGAAGTCTTTCTCATCCCACAGTTGAGTAACTTGACTGTTTACACTTTCACCTCTTTTAGGCAGGGGCTGTCTTGCCTTGCTCTGTAGCATCACAATTTCTGCTGGCTGCCCCCAGCATGAATAAAAACGTTTCACTAATGGTAGCAAACAACTCTGCTAGCCTCTCAAACCTTTATACTCTACTTCATTCTTAAACTGTTTTTCAAAGCTGTTTCTCAGCAAGATAGGTTTACATGCATGATTTCCTTTAAAATAAAGACAGTAAAACATGCATAATTTAGGTGCTAAAAATAGGTTACATTAACTGATCAGAATGTGGATATTATTACTAGAAAGTCATATACACAGCTTTAATCACAGTAAAGTGTGAAAGCAACCAGTTGCTTCTTTCATTTTTACCCAAAAAGATGTGATCTGTCAACAGTGATCCTGCTGTGTCCTAGCACAATCGTGTCTGGCCCTGTGATTGCCATGTGAAGGGTGAGTGATTGTTGAGTGACAGCTATTGCAGCACCCAGATCAAGCCTGTTTAGAGTCCTTCAGAGGAGTCAGTCCATACTTTGCGTGTGCTGCATGAGCCTGCACACCATTTTTTTGCTCTTTTTCTAAGCAGTTCAGACATATATATCACGATTTGGGAACAGCTGTGGCATATAACACAAGACACATAATTCCTGTTGTGCACAAACACCTGTAACATAGGAATAGAAGAGGTTAAACTGTCCATTTGCAAAGGTCAGAGCCAGCATGATGACTGCATTAATGAAGCCCTTTGGTGTTACATGCAGCTCGGTTTTATAGCTCTGAAATACTGCAATCTGCATCCTAGTCTGTTGGTAAACTGCCCTACAGCTTTTCTTAGGAATTGCTCATCCTTTTTCAGAGGGCTGGTTAGGCCAGATGTTGTCCTTTCCTTTAAAGGAGATTATATCACAAGTGATGCTTCTTTCTCTATAGGAAAACACTGATTTTCTGGATCAGTATCCTCCATTCACAGTCTGAAAAAGGATATGACAGCTGCTTAGATAAATGGAATGGTTTTTTAAAGGCTAAACTGAAAATCAAGCTGCCCTTTGTGTATGTGCCTAAAATGGATGTAGGAGCCTAACATTTGGTATCCAAATTAGAGAATTTTCATGTAGTGGTGTGAGGGATGTATACTTTGATACTGGACTGATCTGGAGAAAATCTCTTCACCTTGTTCCAAGTTAAAGTGACAGCTATAGATGGGTTACTGGGAGGGGTGTGCTGGTTCTACGGACAGCAAAATGTTGCTCATGGGCTCCCTGACTCATCCTTGAAGAGAAAAAGAAGCACAGTATGTAACATAGGTGCTGGCTGATACTTTGTTCTGCCACGTTGCAGACTTAGTAGTTTACAATACTGAGAAAGAATACAGCAGAAATTGTTTTTAGGGATTCTGTGACTTTAAATGGTAAGTGGCTGTTCTGGGCATCCTTCTGACCTAAAAGCTTACTAAATACAAATGACAAAGAACTTGTTCCTTATACTCATATGGCCCAGTGTTCCTGTCATTGTGATACTTAGCATGTGGGACTTTATTTAGAAATATGATAGTTAGTTGACAAATATTTAATTGTTCTCTTCTAGGAAGGGGTAAAAGCTAGAAAACAATGTGAAAAAAGTACTGAATGAATACAAAATGAAATAACCAAATCGGAAATTAAGTCTTCTGAATAATTGGTAAAAGATTTCTTGAGGCATTCTTTTAATGAATTTAATGCCATTTTGACTGCTACAAGACATGCTTCATTTCAGTTCTCTGGTGTTCGTTGTTTGAAAATGTGCTCATGTGTAAGGAAATGTAAACATTTTTGAACAGAAACAAAATTATAGTTTTGTTGCATAATTGGAACACAACAAATAATTAAATCTTCACTAAATTGAGTGCAATATTTTGATGACTAGATAACACCAGATTATGTCCTGAAGGTGCTGTGTTTCGTTTCTGTGCAATGTGTCTTCCTTTCCATAACAGTATGTTGTGTGTCCATCACCTGTACAATATGCCCTCTCTTTTTCAAATGGTATCTTGAGGTACGATGTCACCAGATCTCATAATTTCATTGCACCCTCTTATTATATCAGTTTGCAGGTGTTTAAATATTTGTGATATGCTGCGTAACCAGCATTTGCAATATTTGCCTTAATCTCATTTGTGGTTTCTTTTTTTATCATTCCTGTCACCACAAGGTAAGATATTGCAGCACACAGCCAAAGCTGTGTGAAGCACCATTCACTTCTTGAGAGCTGGAGTAATGTTTTTTCCAGTGTTTCTTTGTTCAGTTACATTTATTTTGCTGAATGGTGTAAATGAAAATATTTAAACTATAATTCTGCCTTTATATGCTGATTAAAAGTGCTACAAATTTGCAACACGGTTTTAACCAGAAGATGGCATGTTGTTTTCCCTCGCTCCTTTTTCTTTCTTACTTATTAACAACTGCCTTTCTCCTTTTTCTGTTGTTTCAGTTAAAGGATCAAGAAAGTTAAGTCTGCCAACAGATCTTAAGACTGATCTTGGTACGGTAGGCGAAAGCCAACAGCTTTAAACTTCCTTACATCCATTGGCAAAACATTTTACCAACTGATTCATGAGATAACACAATAACCTCAGAGGCTTTGTCTGAAAAGGCTTTCTAAAAACCACCTATTAACCCATACAGTTCTGTTGGCAGCTCTCAGCATTTTGCTTGTTTAATATTCATTTATTCCATGTAGACATATATTGCCAATCATTACACACAGTGTGTGTAATATTTGATTATGAAAAGGCTCCAGACCTTTGTACATACTTGAGCCATTACAGCTGGTTGTTGGTGAACTCTGCCTATAGCACCCAATGCATGCGCTGGTCTATTTTCTTTATTCGGTGTACAAATTCTGTGTCACAACAGTGATAAGACAGTTGAACATCTCTATTGTATGGTGTCTTTGAACTTCTGAGAAGTCAGATCAGAAATCAGTCATTTGTCTCAGTCCTCTCCTTGAGACTTTGTGTTGTTAAATACACTGTTTGCTGTAACCTTTTTTCCCAATTCTTCCTTAATATTTATGTGGAAATGTAGAGCAAGAGCAGAAATTTCAACTCATAAAACCTGAAATGAAAATTCAACATCTTGCATAACCTAAAAATGTTTGGGGCAGATCATGCAACACCCTCTTAAATACCCATGTAAAAGGGATTGCTCCTGGTATTTGGGTTGGAATGTGAGGTTCACACAAAATTTCTTATCATTGTTCTTTAAATATTCTCAGTCTCAAGGAGTCCTTTCTAGTTTTGCTCTCACGGGTAGTTAGTTTCTCATGTAAGATGACTGAAAAGGTCATATAGCCATGCCTCATTACTTTGAGTGTCTTTTTAGAGATAAAACTTCAAGTTGGATCACATCCTTGCATAATGCAGCTGAACTTAATTTCTGTCACTGGGAATCATGTGCATGTATTAACCAACGTAGCACTTCTTCCCCAAGGCAAAAGTCAGGGGAATAAGTATATCTTTCACATTATAAATGACTGAGGAACCTGGAAAACTCTAATTGCTCCTGATAAAGTAAACAAGTGTTGAAAAATCATTGGAAAATTCAATCCAGATTGTGCAGGTTTCAGTGTACAGAGTGATTTTACTCCATGAACAGTGATGTATGAGAAACTAGGAATGTAGGAATTCATCTAATCATGAGTGGAAAATCATAATAATCCAAAAAGGTAAAAGAAGTGATGTAGGCAGTTATAGACCTGGAAAATTATTATTTATCACTAAAAAATGGGCAGGTAGAAAGAGGGAAGGTGAATTCTCAGAGTATCAAAATAGCCATAGGGTTGGACCTAAGGCTAAGCCATATTCTACAGATTTCATTTTGCTGGTTTTATTAAAAGTACGTTGTCTTGAAGGACATGTAGCAAGAAATAGCTTTAAATTCTGAATCATAATGCAACAAATAGATGAATTTAATGTGCAAAAGGCTGGATTTAGAGGGTTTAGAAAAGAAAGAGACCATTGTAACTATGATTGGTGAGGGCTTTATTGTACAATATCTAAAAGTTGCATGTCGGAGGAAGAGCTGCCTTACCATCAGCTTTCCTGCAATCATGTTGGGAGTGGGATAATATTGTAAGCTTTGCCTAGAATATATGGACAAATTGCAGGCAGATTTATGTTAAACAAAAACAAAAGCCAAAACCATCACCAAAAAAAAAAACCCAAAGTATTAGGGAGAAGGGCAAAAATCCCCAAAAGCTAAGCAATTCAACCTAAGAGCATAGGAAGCACGAAGTTCTATATGTGTCTTATAGATCTTAAATGTGTGACATACACAGGGAACTTAGAAGATTAAGGGGATGCATAATCCTGCCTGTGGTTTTGATTTCAGAACAGTCATGTTTCCACTATTCCGCTGTTTACTCCTATTCATTATTTTTTAATAATGTAGAACAAGCTAAGCATAAACTAAAATAGGTCTAAGAAGGTCTATTTCAACATCTTGCAGAAAGTAGTGGAGTTCCATTAATTTCAAAAGCTTCACACACACTGAAAGGTATGACCAAATTGTCACTTAAGCATTCTGTTTGTTGTTACTGCCAAAGTGATTTGGTACCCTGTGCTCATATTACTGAGAAGATGAGGATAAAGTATGAGAAAGCAGGATTCAGTGTGTAAGGTGGCAGATACTCATGGATAATTAACTACAGAGGAAGGTTTTAAAAAGAAAAAGACACTGGAAGGATGTGTGTGAAGTGTGCAAAAAAAAAAAAAAAAACCAACCAAACCTTTCAGTTCTCATTGTCTTAGAAGGGCAAAATATTTCTGCTAATTATTCTAGCCATTATTATAGTGCTGAATTATAGATTGCATAGTTTACAACAGGCTGGAAGAAGCCTCTCTTTCTCAACATAAGGAGCTACATTTAAATGAGAGTTCCTGGAAAAGGTGATGAATAATGTCTGCATTTCATTGACTTCTGCTCCTAAATGTCCTGGTTACACTGTCAGAGCTCTTAAAGATTATTTATCCACTGTTTGCCTGAGATTGTACCCATAGTCTGAGTATTCAGGGGAGAACAGTAGTCTTTGGCCCACACTTCTGGTAAGGATACTCAGATCACCACTTTCAAATGATAAAATATTGTACATCCACCCCATTGGCTCTGGCTCATAGCTTTTTGCAGAGTGCTGATACATCACCTACTCTCAGCACTGACTGCAGCTAATTGGGAAATACATTAGCATTTGGCATCTCACAGTTCTGCTCCCTTCGCAGAATCCAGCTCATGTAATGTCCTTGCTTTCACTTTGCTTGGAATTGTAATACTAGAGGTTAAGTAAAAGTTGAATCTATTTCAGGTAGAGGTGTTGCCAGTACTGGGAATTGCTTGGGGAGTAGTTTGCTAGCATTTAGGGGAATAATGTGTGATCTGATGACTCAGAATGTTCTAGTTAAACCTTGTCAGGATTTTTGTGACTTAGAGGTACTTTGAGACTCCACTTTGACCCTTACATGAATGGTAAAGTCGATCTTGGCTTCTTTTTATTTTGATGTCGTGATCCCTATCTATCCTTGCTGAAGCCCTTGTCACCTCTGGATGCCATATCTCCACACAGAAATGAGTGATATGGGATGAATTGAAACTTCTCGATGGTTTTATCTACTGCAGATCATAGTAAGCAATGTTTCTTTGAGCTGGCCAGAAGGAAGATGTGACAGTACTGCTGCATACACTGTGCAGCTTCCCTTTTATTCTTCAGAGGCAGCTCTGAATTATAGTATCTCTGCTTTTTGAACCTAATAATGTTTCCTAAATGTGTACTTGAAAAGATCATCTCCATTTCCTTGCAGTGTTGCAGTGAAATGGATTCTGGGAATAACTCTAATCTCGTTTAATCAAGTGAAGTTTCTGGGATATATCCAGACATATACAACAGCTTTTTAATGAGAGTTTTCTAACTTGGCTTCACCAATCACCTTAAGCATCAGCTTGTATTCTTCTCCTAGGAAGTATTTCTGCTCATTTCATTACAAGCTGTCAAAGTATCCAGGTGATCATAAGGAGCTAGACAGAAGTCCTAACTAAGGATGGAGATACTCAGTAACTACTGATTTTTCTGTGATTCCTATGAACAGATGGTTTGACTGTAAGAATTTATGTTATCACCTACACTTTATTAGTCAAAGAACAAAAGAAAATGCAAATAAAGTTAGATAATTTTGTTTCCTCTTGCTAAGCTGCGATCTTCAATTATTAATATAATTGATATTAATTATTAATATAATTGCCTATGCTTTCTGCACGTATTTATAAGCAGTGAATGAATTCTTTACCAGGTCAGAGTTAATATCTTCCTTTTTATACAGCCATGAAAAACAAGAAAAAATTGCCAAGAAAGCTCATGTATTTTCTAGGGTTTGAGAAATAGCTTCTGATGCAGAGGTCCAAAAACTTTAATTTGGAAAGTCATCTTCACAAAACAGAGTTATAGGGATCAGGCAGAGAAGCTTCGGTTATAAGTCTGTATTCCATTTTGTCCATTTTGTCCAAGGTTTGTAGAATCTTTGGGATTTTTCTTTCCTTAAAGGTTTATGCATATCATAATAGAGTTATAATATGAAAACATTCACCGTGGATGCCTTTGTGTTTCATTGTCAGGAAAGTGTCACTTCCTGGATTCTCCCAAGCCTATGAAACATAAGGAAAATTCCATTTCAAGTTTAAGGTTGACCAGTGGAGTTCCTGAAATTTTTGCTTTATTCTTTCAAAGTATTTACAGCAGACATTAGGCACTGGCAACATTTTGAAGCTCTTAATGTTTTTTCTTATGGCTGCATTGGATAAACTGGTAGGTTTTAAGGGGTCTGTTCTGCATTAGTTTTCCTGGATCAATAATTCTGTTTACAATGCTAAAGAACACTTCAGAAATTTTGGAATGATATGAGTTGTTTTACTCCTCGATGTGACAAAAGCAGGCTTTTCTGCAATGTCACAGCTTCAGGTTTGTGTTTTGATATTCTATAGCTAGGACCCTATGAGACAAATGTCTCTCACATCTGCTGCAGTTCAGGTGTGTGACAGCACCAGTTTATGGGCAAATGTTTTTCAAAGAGAGCCCATATATCTAATGGATATATTAGCATTCTGCCAGTCCAAATAAACAGAAGAATAATTTTTTAAAAGCAGCAGGAGCTGACCAGTAGTATAACTTTGTCAATTATTACAACAGAAGAGATATGTGCTCTGTGGTGATATTTCAAATGCAGAAAGGGGCTGTGTTCTGACACAGTGCTTCCAGATTGAAAAAAAGAAACCAAACCAAACAAATCAAAAAAAAACCACAAAACTGATCTACCTGGGAGATTTTACAG
Organism: Acanthisitta chloris; assembly: GCF_000695815.1. Taxonomy (NCBI): domain Eukaryota; kingdom Metazoa; phylum Chordata; class Aves; order Passeriformes; family Acanthisittidae; genus Acanthisitta; species Acanthisitta chloris. Next base: position 52,798 of record NW_008688833.1, on the reverse strand, counting down.
CCAAGTAGTTGAAAGGAAAGGTAAGTGCTTTAAACTATCCAAATGATGCCCAACTAAAAAAGTATGATTAACAGTTAAATGTCGTCACAAAGGAAAGGCAGTGAAATTTGTTAGCTGAAACAACAAAACAAGCAGTCACGACCATCATACATTTAAGAGTTCATAATGATATGACAGGCAACTATTGGGTTCACAGTGTAACAGATACTGTTCCCAAGTTCTTTGTTTTTACTTAAAGAATTCCTTACTGAGGACCTCAAAGGTAAGTCATTTCCCACTTCTTTCCAGCAATGCAAACACATACCTAGTATTCTTCCCTTCTGGGGTCTCTGTACCCTTCTCAGGTTGTGATACTCTCCAGCAGCCAAAACCTGGGGGTGTGCTCAGATTTGCCAGCCCTGCCTGGACCCAGAGGTCCTCTGCAGTAGGTAAGGTGGGTTGGGATTGAGCTCTCACACACACTGTCCTCTACAGGCAGAGACTTGAGCCTGAGACCGATGGTTTCTGTCACCTCATTTGGACTTAAAGCAAAGTCTTAATAGCTAACCTGTGTGTACAGGCAGAAGAATATTTAGAAAATAAGAATTTTCCTTGGATAATTATTTTGATGTTAAAGTGATAACAAAGGAAGGATAAATAAGAACTCTAAATCAGACATTATCAACTGTAAAACCTGGGTTTGCAGCATTGAAATGAGAATGAATGATTCTTACTAGTTTGTTTAAATACTGCAATAAGCTGGTAGGATATCTGTCAGAAATCTGCAGTGCATAATGTTAGCAAGTTTGGAAAACCTTGGAATTTTTTTAGAATTCTATGATTGCTGCAGTAAACTTAATGCTTGATTACATTTGGAATGTCTCTTTGGCCATGTCTGTGCCTTTTTCTGTTGAGTTTTTACAGGTAAATTATTTATGTGTTAGCATCTATGGAGCAGTGCTAGTTCTGTTATTGCAAACATCCTTACCTCTAGTTAAAAACAATGCTTTTTAGAAAAATCAGGGAAAGAATCTCTGGAAGAATCTGGTTAGAATAGATGGCAAGCACTTTTGTTGTAATTGTCTTACATTTTGTTCCTTCATTTCAGATGGAAGGGTGGGGGGTTTTTTGACAAAGTCCCCACCTCATATGTGTCATGCGTTATTTTTGTCATGTTCCAGTAGAAAAAATATTTCCAGTCCAACCTCTCTGAAGAATTTTTCGTTTTCAAAAACAGAGAATTCATGCCAGTTTTTTCTACCCTGAAGATGCAGGTGCAATGCTGCATTGAGATATGCTCAGGACCAGTTGTTGATATCCTAGGTGGTCTTGTGGTTCATCCACTCTACTTGCATTGTTTTAGCATTGTCTTCTGTGCAGCTCAGTGTATCATGCTTCATGCTTATGATTCAAAATTAAATCAAGTTTTCTGTCTTGTGTTTTTCTGTTTATTGCCCAAAGCATAGCAACCATTTATATTAGATTATTCTGTTGAGTGCTGTATACTTTTTGATACCAAGAAGCTTTGGTTATAAGTCTGTATTCCATTTTGTACAAGGTTTGTGGGCTTTCTGAGACAGTCCAGTAGCGTGTTGTTATATGATAACTAGAAATTCAGCAGAGGAAGCTGAGGAGCAGCTTCCAAGTAGTCCAAAATTTTCCCACTATTCTATGGAAAAAAAGCCAGATTTGTATTTCAATTTGCACTGCCATGTTTGGTTTTTCAGATATGATCATTTAAAGGTGATGTTATGGCATATGATAATGTATTTTTAGGGTTCTTCATTTGTATAGTGTCTCATATATTTTGATTTCGTTGGTCAAAATTGCAGGCAAAAATGCTAGTTTTAAAAGGGGATCTGTTGGTGCCTATACGCTTAACATTTCAACCACTTGACAGTATTTTATTTCTCTGAAAAATGCTTCTGTTCACCTTTCCTTCAAAACAATGGTGATACCAAGGATCAAGTGCATGATAGGAATTCATTGCCATAATAAGGATACCATAATATTTCACAGGCAGTAGGCAAGTGTGTTGCAGTGACAGCACATTGTAGTCTTAGTGTGGACCTAAATGTACTAGCAGTATGTCATTAGGGCAATTCTTCCTTCCTCTTCAAACTGATGAAGACACAATGGTAAATTCACACTTTTGCTGGCAGTGCATTTGTATTAACTTCTTCCTCTAGGTTGTACACCTTCTGTCCTGCCTGGCTGACAGACTGCACCAAGGGAAAATTGTGGTCCCAGCTTTGTAAGGGATTTTCTTATAAGAATTTTAAGAAATTTTTTAAAACTTTAAGGTATCAGTCTATATTCTCACTAATCAATGATCACACCGTTACATAAATTTTGATTATTTTACATGCAAACCTGAGGCTGTTCTTGGGGCCATTCATACTGTTTTGAGAATTCTTCTTTTTCTTGATTCAAATGTGTATCGCTTTGCTGTGTAAAAATAAAGGTTAGTCACCCCCATAATTATTACACAAATTCTAATTTATTGGGAATACACAAAAATCCTCCAATGGAAGCAGATGGACTTTTTCTTCCTTTAACAACAGAGATTGTATTCATCAACAATTGTTAAGGAGATTCTCTGGGACTTATCTTTCAGGTTCTTGCTGCTCCATCTTAAAGCATCTCTCTCTGACCCTCTTGTCTGCTTTTTTACTTAAGAGGATATTATAATGCTTCTAATTACTCATATTTGAATTCCTTTATTCTCAGTCTCTCTCAGATCATTAGTAAGAACTGGTTTTCAGCTAGTTTTTCTGCCTGAATTTATCCCTTTGTTAAACTGAAATAAAGGTTGGTGTATTTCTTTCTGATTTCTTATGTCTAGTGTAACATCTCTTCCTAGGCAGTAACTGCAAATGAGTGTTTCTTCTTTCTTTCTGACATTTCCAATACATTTGATTTTAACAAGTGTTCATCTTTTCACTGGTTAATCATTGGTTCCTTTTGCTTTTTCGCAGAGGTCACCAAGTAGTGTAAAACAGATGTATGTTTGTAATCAGGCAGGTTGTGTAACATATACATGTCATTGTGTGTATACTGAAATCATTGTGTGTGTGTGTGTGTGCGTGTGTATGTGTGTGTGTGTGTGTGTGTGTATAATAGGATACCTGTGCAATACACAAAAACTTTAGATTAATTTGGGGCTCTCCAGTAGGTTTGCTGCTGTCATGTTGCACTTTGCATCTCTCATAAGGCATCTCTCACTATTTCATCAGGTTTGTAGTAACTAGTATTACTGCTTCAGTTCCTCTTAATCTCCTCATCTCACTGGTATTTTGTGTGACACTCTTGCCTTACATCCAGCACAGTTCTCTTTCTTTTTCTAAGTAGTTTGTGGTGTGCACATGGCACTGAATGGTGCTACTGTTTGGTATTGGGGATAGCTACAGCAGTTTTCATTCATATGGGTAAGGCCCTGGACCCAAACAAAGGCCAAACCAGGACCTGCACTGTAGAATTACAGAATATTATGTCATGATCTTCTCTTTCATATATTTTAATATATCTTATATACAATGTGTTACCAGCTCCTTTGTTTAATCAATATAAAATGGACTAAAGGGGTAATCTGCTATGACTATTTCCAACGGTTTGCATGAGCCTTACATTTTTAAACCAGTGATCAGGATAGCTACAAACTGAGCCCTGGCCATTTAGTTCACTATTCACAGACAGGAGGAAAGGCTGCTGCCCTGGCAGAGTGGGATGGCTCTTACATAGTCTGGAGACTGCTTTAAGGATAAACTCCACTGAGCATGGATCCCCAGATACACTGCATTAGTATGGTACTTGCTGGTGGAATCTAGGAGCACTAGAGAGTATAATGCAAATCACTTAGACCTCATGGGCAGCAGAACCCATGGAAAGGGATAGGAGGTGATGGTAGATACAGTGGTATAAAAGAGATGGGAGCATTTTGTGCAGTGTTTTCTCCTCCAACAACTATTCTCTGACTCCTCCCAAAGAAGAGAGAGTTAGGAGCTGTTGCATTATTGTGTCAACAGCACAGAGCAATCCATACACTGTTGCTTAAGTACCAATATTAATGTCTCTGGTATCAACTGGGGCTCCATATCAACTAAGATTTCTGAGCTGATAAAGGCCCCAGTGACCAAGTGACAAAAGCAGTAAGCCTGCTAGGACAAAAGTTAAAATGTTGTTCTTCCTTACAAATCAAGCAAAGCTGGAAAAAATACCATGTTTTTACAAGCCTCCTGTATGTATTCTTTGGGATGGTTGGAAGACATCTGTCATGGTAGAGGAGAATCAGGTGACTCAGGTCTCAGAGAGTTAGTAAATCATTGCAGTCATTTTGGCAAAGGCTGAGTGCTTGAGCATTCTCAGTCTCCCTTAGAAAGTACACTATAGGAAACTAGTATGTTTTTTCAGACAGTGTGGTAAGAAACCCTTTCTTAAATAGTACATAACATTTCTTTAAAAATGCTTTGTATCACAGAGCTTATAGGACGAAAAAAAGTCAGAAATTAATTTTTAAATATACACAGAATTTTTCTCATAGATTTCACTCATCTTTATCTGCTTGATTCTTATCAGTTTCTCTGCAAAAATCTTGCAGTCATGATTCCCATAATTATCATACTCTTTGTACAACGTCTGTTTGTTTTTACTAAGGCTTGCATTGCTCCTTTATGTATATACCTAAAAAAAGAATCATATCTAATCAGAGAGCAGAACAGTGTTAAAATATTGAAAAGTGTGTGACTGATCACTAAAATCCCTCTTCCACTCATTGTCATGAGTTGTAGCACTCACTAACATTTTGCCAACTTCAGTACTTGAAGGCATATTCCTGCAGCTTCTAGGATGAGGCCTGGTGGGTTTTCTACCTGGGAACTGGCTTTGCTTATTCAGAAAGGCATTGTCAAAAAAACTAAAGGGATTTAGGTGCCTAGATCTTAATGATTTTGTTTCCTGTGAGCCTTTGAATGTAACTGAGACAAGCAGGCACACAGCAGCATTTCTCTTCTAATGTGGCGCGGTGAATAGGGGTCTCGATGTATTGTGGCTGTTCTGTACAATGCTCAGGGCAGAGGACTCACAAATGTTGTTGACGTTTCCGTAGAATATGATTCTTTTTCACTGTTGTGTTCCTCACCACTTCCTAGGATCCTCCTGGAGATAATTAGATATCATGCTGAAACACCTCCACACAAACTGAGTTTTGAAGAAAGGAACAGCTGGACGAGGATGTGTCTGTTGCTGAAGTTGAACAGTCAGCCGTGTCCTTGAACAAAGCCCCTGATCTAGAAGGACTTTCTACTGAGCTATATTAATAGTTCCTGTATATTTTGGAAAGTTTCCTAACTAAAAATTGAATGAGTCATCGCCATCGGTTTTATATCTGCTGTTAGCTCAGTTAATAGCCATGTATTAAGGAAACATGATAAGAATTTTGGAAGTTGTGTCTCCTACAGAGCTTTTTCATTATGCAGTACAGATACTAAATTGCTTTCTAATCTATAATTCTGGACAATTTTTTCCAATTTTGTTCACTAAGATTGAGCTGCTTTCACATGGAAAAGACATGACTTGCACGTTGGATGACTAGCACAGTATACACTGTATTCAGTGTAGAATCTGTTGTGTTGTCTGAATATAGAAATGGCTTTTCATAATATATAGTGCAGCTATCATGGCATGGTAACCAAGAAATAAATTTATCCTGGTACAGTAACATCCATATTTTCCTTGGATACAAGTCAAAGAGAGTTGACTGAATATGGTACTTATACACAGAATCTCAAAGCCTCATCTAGTTCTCAGATATAAATAACTTGACATTTACAATTAAGGCAGAAACTCCAAGCTCATCCTTACCTATAGTATTGAGCTTTTCCAGTTTTGAATAAAATACTCAGTGTGTTTGCATGAATCTGAATTTTTTTCTTATTACCTGCTCTTTACTTAAATTAACCTACTGACCAAAACCAATTCAATTATACCTGGCTGTGTATCCTTTCATATGTTGAAGAGAAAATTGTGTTCAGTAATTCTTGTTATGTTGCCTTACCCAGCATGAGAGGAAGAAAATTATCACATGAATGTTTTATAGTCCAGTCCAATTCTGAACTCAGCTCTAAGCCCTGATCAGTGGGTGTTGTGGTTTAAAGACCTGTTGGCAGTGACAAAGAAAAGACAAATGGAGGCAGAGTTTGTAGCAGCCGTGTTTTGTTTCCCACCCCATTCTACAGCAGCATATGCTGTGCTGATTGACCGTGGCCTCTAGCAGGGGTCCAAGGACTTAGCCTCATATCTTTAGATCTGTAGCAGAGAAATCAATTGTTCAGCAGCCAGTTTGCTTAGCAGTAAAATAAATCTATCTGGTATAAAACGAATAAAATATGTAGCAATATTATGGCTAGTTTTATAATTATCCCAAATAATGTCACTTAGATGCTTGTTTCATGCAGCTTTGAGTCAAGGAGGGAAGATGTCTAGCTCAGAATTCTATCCTGTAGTAAATTAGACTTGCAGTTTTTTATGAGAGCAAAAAGGAAAGAAAATACTCAAATTTACTTGGTATCTGTTAGGAGACAACATCAGGGATGACAGTGTTACCAGCAGTACCTTGTTCAATTGTCCATGTGCACAGGTCAACAAAATGCTGTGGGATCTGCAGCTCTAAGAACCTGTACCAGTTCTGTATCCCTTGGGGTTTTTTCCAAACTACACCATAAAGACATAGTGAGTTATTCTTTACATATGAGGGCTTGGTAAAACAAATAAGTAGCTATTCTCAGAAGATTCAACTAAACCCATTCTAAAATATCAGAACCTACATCTCTCCTCCATTCTGAATTTTGGGAGCTAACACTTTACCTAGCACTTGTTGCATTCACTTTCCAGATCATGTGAATGGTCACTGTACAAGTCCAACATCCCAGAGCTGCAGTTCAGGAAAACGACTTTCCAGTGCAGATGTCTCAAGAGTAAACCGCCGAGGGCCCGGGAGGCCCCCCTTCAGAAAAGCCCAGTCTGCAGCCTGCATGGAGATTTCTCTCCCAGTCACCACAGAAGGTGGGTGGCAATGAATATTTTGCTAGGTATTTGTGAATTTCTCACTGGGTTTGAAAGCAAATAAGTTTAGCATGACCTTGTCCTAGTCATTGCCCTGATGCTGTCTTCATCTGCCCATTTAGGATGAGAACCACTCCTGTGTGTTAGCCTTGGTACTAACAAGCCTGTTCCTGAGCTCTGTGCTGCCTAGGGGGGTGGTCTGCTGAGCCTGGATGAGCTCTTACAGCATCCCCTTACCTGTATGGATTGGGTGCTTTGCTCCAGAAAAGTGATTGTACATAGCAGCTTAGGTACAGTTATTCTGATAGCTCACAGTACCAGACTATGTTAAGGAGTTGGAATGGACCTTAGAGATCATCCAGACCCACCCCCCTGCCCTGGGCAGGGACACCCCGAGTGAGGAAAGAATCAGGAGGAAGGAAGCCTTTCAGCAATCCCTTGCCATCAGTATTTTCTGCTGAGCTAAGGCAGCACTTTGAAGTCACCTAAGCTTACGGGCAGGCTCTGAGAGAGGTCATCCTCAGGGGCAGGAAAAGCAGAGTTATAAAAAGGGGT